>NC_056732.1:312453840-312583840 GCF_019279795.1 Protopterus annectens
ATATATATGCTCCGGTGCATTTATTCACAGGTTTGATAAATATTAAGTTCTGAGAAATATGCTGTCCTTATGTGAAAACAGTGTTTTGGTTTAAACATGCTGCATTCTGTATTAAGCACTTTTGAATCAATGTCCATACTATCAAAAGTATGACTTAAAGCACATAAGACTTTTAGAGCTGGTGTGTCTCAAACAGAAACTACTGCAAAAAAGAGCACACAAACGCTTAAACTAAGTGAAAGCATCTGTTATCATAATGTAAAAAGAAAGGGCTATACACTGGAAGACAGAGGCTAATGTCCCAGTCCCCTTCAATAAACTCACACCACACTGAATGACGTTTGACAACTTTTATTAAACTTGATAAACATCACTTTAATAGCCAATATTATTTATTAATCACAGCATAAACATTCATATAACTGTTGACTATGGCAATGTGACCTCACTCACGCTACCCAATAAGCAGCTTCCTCACCTCCACTCGTTTACTTTACTTATGAAGCAGCATCCGACTCCCCACTTTCCTTTCCCAACTCATTGAAATGAACATCCAACACCAGAGAGGGAACAGAAGAGGGCAAGCCTGCCCCTCTTCTCTGACCACCAACCTGACCAGGCTGTTCCTCCTCCTTCCTACCAAAACTTCCAACAACCTAACTGCACATTAAAAAGGGTTAAGCCAAACATCATTTGATGTACTCCATCCTCTCTAAACGAAAATTAATCCATGTCAACCACCTCCCAAAACCCTATCATATAAATACCTAAAGCAGCTAATTGCCTAAACAACTGACATAAACCAATGATCCCTCTCCACTGCTGAAGTAATAACCATAACCTTGTATAACCTCTGCATATCAACTAAATTCCCACTTATCCTAACTACAAATAGTAGCTTCACCATTATTCCCAGATTATTACCTACCAAATGTACCACCCGAACACTAAACCGAATGCCACGTGAAACAGTGTAAGGGCAATTGCCTACTGTCATGGCTTACTGCAGCCCTATTTTACTCCCCAGTGAATATAATAATGATGAAAATGAGATTTCTTTTCCAAAAATTAATTTAATAGCAATCCTGCCATCTCACCAACTATCCAATATAAGCAACAAAAATGTAATGCCCATCATAGCATTTGCTGACCAACAAACCACCCTCTGAATGACTTCACTGCAGCCATAAAATAAATGCCACATGATCTGTAACCCAGTAAACCTCCATTTACCAAAGCCAATCCTCACAAGAAAACCTATGTTGTCACTAGCCAATGTCTGCCAGTCTTAACACTATCAACCAACCCCAACCCTTCAAACCAATGAATCACTAACCACGATTTAGTAAGTTCACAGTGTTGTCACCCGTGCCACTATATTACTCACAGCTAAGTCCTCCTTGACTAAATACACCGTGCCACTATATTACTCACAGCTAAGTCCTCCTTGACTAAATATACTGGCTTACCTTGTTCCCAAACCTGACAAATATCTCTTTCCCACCAAACTCCTTCCAACAGGCAGCTGCAACACAAATGTAACCTAGCAATGCCTTACCATATGCTTTCCTTATAAAAGGTGCCCCAAACTTCTGCAGCAAGCCTTTAACCCTAATGTAACCTGACACACCATTTCTAACGCAACTCATGCCACTGCCATATTAAACAGATGAAATGAACCGTAATCCCAACAACTCCTGCTAAACCTCCAACACCAGATTAAATTGAAACTCCAAATAGTCAACATCCCCCCACTCATCCTTCCATCCAACAAGTCACAAACCAATCTCCCCAAATTATGTCCCACAACCAACTCCTCCTGTCAATCCTGATGAACAACCCTATCCATCTGCCAACTGGCCATCCCAATGAAATGTTCCAAAAGGCACCACAATGGTAAAAAAAATGCCCCAACTTATAAGTACATAGGTGTTTACTAGGCTAATGACCACAAGGCCTTTTTAAGCCTAGCCATGCATCTCAAATCTCTGACAAGTTCTGATACCCTTGATAAGTTTAAGCAGGGGTTTGGGATATGAAACCTGTACGACATTACAGTGCTCTGTCAAACCCTTCTCCTGTCCTTAAAAGGGGGCCAAATCATGTACATCCTCCTGATTGCCTGCCCTTTGATGCCAAATGCAAAGAAGCACAGTGCTAAACTCTCAAAGTAGCACTGACCACTGAGCAACTCATGTGTATAGCCTTTCCATAGGAGAACCCAAACCCAACTATCATGCTTACAAATTCTGATCAAATGTCCCATCACAACTGCAACCCACGTGTGGACAACTACATCTCCCCATAAACAGCTCCCAAATCTGCAATACCCTGCCCCTGACATATCTCAAACTCACTTGCCTCCATACTACTCTCAAACTGCACCATATCTGACTTGCCTTAATGAGCACCTAAAATGTAGGATTACCTGCAACCTTATTGTGCACCACTCCGACAACTGGCATGTCCAGCCCAGTGGAATTCATCACCTTCAAGCCACTGACTGATGCCCACTCTGTGCTCATTCATCTGTTATCTCACTGTACACCACTCCAACACCAGGAACATCCACCCCAGCTGAATCTATCACATTTCAAATCCAGTTCCTTCAGGCCACTGAATGATGCCCACTCTCTGCTCCCCATCTGCCAAAGGAAAGAAAACTGTAAATCCTCTGCACACACACATAAACCAAAATTTCCTAATGACATTAGGCACTGTCAAGGACCTACCTTGTTCATCAACTGCACAGACATGACACTGCCCTGCCTCCCCTAACCTCAATAACCTGACACCGCCATATCCCCATCTAATCCTTTCACAGCCAATGAAGGAACATGTAGCAGCAAAAAAAAGGTATTATGCTACAAGCAGCAATAACTAAACCTATACATTTCAATGACTTTCATTAAAATACATAATGTAAAGTGAGATACCAACTGGAGTATTTTACAACTAATCACTGCAGATAAGGCAGATAAGGGGTAATTTAAATATCAAACTACCTGGGTAACCTCTTGATTTCCATACAGAAACATATACAGCACTATATGGGCCAGGTAAACTTATTTCTTAATACAGTCTCAGGAGCATTTCTGTAAGCAAGCACTAGAGGAATATCCCCATGCAATCACTCATGCAGCTGGTAAAGGGGCTGTTCAGATCACAGCTGCAGTGACCATTAGAAGAAAATATATATTTATTAATGTTCTGTCTCAGCAAGTACCAAAGTAATATATGTAACTGTGATAGAGTCCGTACTTTTCACAACTAAATTGAATGACTTTGCAACAGTGTTCTGCAGAAAATGGACATATAAATGGAGTTATTTTAATCAGGGTAACAGAGAGTTATTTCAAATCACTTTCATGAACTTTGCTTTCTTAGTTAATTACCATTTTTCTGTACAGTTTGTTTTATGAACTGAAATAAATGTAGCCACTGACAAGAATGAAACAAAACTCTGACCCTTTAAAGATCACTTGTAAGACAACCTCTTAACAAATCTTACAAGAATTATTAGTGTAATAAAAACATTAAAATCATAATATGGTTTCATATCGAGTGCCTGGAAATGTACTATCTAGTTTGATAAAATGCAGATTAAAGAAGATGTATTCAAGATATTCTGTATACAAATATTCCTGTTTCACGATCTGAAGAAGTCAAGTTGCCGAAAGCGCTTATCAGACTTTAAAGGAATGTATCTCACTATTTTAATACATTCTTAGTTTTCAATTTGAATAAATATTACATTGTTCTTGTTTTTATTCAACTGGAAATTCCTGCCGTGGAGGATTACCAAAGGCTTGACCTCGTTGTTTCAGGAACATTGGTGTATAATTTTGCATCTTTTCCCCTTTCCCCTGCTTTCTATTATTTGAGCATGTAGGGTGAAATATTCTACTTTCTCAATTTTATAAAGTAAACACGTTTTAAAATAATTTGTCGTAATATTCCTATATGATGTAAGTAAACACCATTATATTAACCATACATCATTAGCATATGCCAATGACCCAGTCATGCCTACAAAGGATCTTATATTCATTAACCATCTTGAGTAACAATACAACAAAACAAACAGAAATCCATGAAATAAAATTAGCAAGAACAGTCTGTGATAAATAAAGAAACTTGGCAATAATAATAAACAGCAAAAGGAGAAGAAAGCACCTGCATTGGTCAAAGAGATTAACACTACGCATTTGGACAACACTTGCCCATGCATCTTAACTTAGGTGTGACAAATCTCAGTGGGAATAGATAATTTTGGCAAACCAAACATCTTCCCAAACCATATAGGTAACAACCAACCCCCAAGTCAGACTGCTATATGAGATCAAGACATCCACTGTGCTCTCTCATTGGCTCATGGAATTTCCAAAGACAATTCCTCCTTAATAACTGTTTACTCATTAGAGCCCTTATTGAATACGATGCCTCTTTTGGAATGTATTTCTCTAGACATCTCTCTAAATATGAGAGATGTACCACTCAACCTCCCAACGCAAGAAATCTGGACAAAGCCAAAACAATGGGGAAAAAAGACCCAAAAATACGGACAAATTCCAAGATCGCTCTTGTAAACCTAGAAAGCCACCAGAACAACAGGATCTGTGCCAGCATGCATTCCCCAAAGGACGTGAAGTCTGAAACACGTGTGCTTCACTATGCAGTAACCTCAATTCTCAGTAAGTTGTCAGAAAATGACAAAATTTCTAAGGAACAGTACAAAACATGAGACAAAAGTTGGGAACTCCGTGAAAACCTGGGTAGCTGAGAAGTATGATGAGAAACTGCAGAGGTTTCTAATTACAAAGACCAGCCCTTCCTCTTTGCTCAGTTCCTTTTAGACTCTGCCAAGCCTCTCTCCCATTACATACAACCACAACACTAACCAAAATCTTCTGAGAAATTCTGTACAGTTGACGGTACAGACTTGAGCAGTACCACCGATTCAGCAGTTATGTGACTGTGGCTACACATGCACAGCAAGGAGCTGTTACTTGTAGTTCTTCCCAGTCTGAACAACTGTAGAAACTGCTGCTTATACACACCATCAATGAAAACCAAAGATAAGGACAAATTTTACTTAGAACAATACTAAAATAAGGGTTTTTGTGTTAGCAAGGTTTTCTGAAAAATATGTAGTCAAACTCAATTGCATGCCATCGTATGAAGACTTCAGAGATCCACCACAACCACAGTATCCACTGCACTGACATACCGACCTTAATGGCTGTAACGGTTCTTTGCTGCCATTACGCATGCATCTAACCCCTTCCCCTGCAACCTGGAGCAAACAAACGTCAGCTCCACACAGAACACAAAAGAAGGCACAGCCCATGAAACACTAAACCACCAATGAAGCCAAACCAAGCAGATGCCATGAGAATTCAAGGCCTCTCACAAAACTACCTATCCCAGAGTAATGGACATTTTCAAACCCATGCCACACAAAAGCTACATGATTGAGAAATAATACAGCATGCTAACAGCCACACCTACTGCAACTGCCACACTGCACGAACATTGGAGGGATGCCATAACACTTGAAAAGATTGTAATCATGTAGAATCAATGGCCATATGACGTACACGAGTGAAACCATCACACACTACCACAACCCAAAACACCACCATGATCCAACCAACTTTAAATCCAACACGAGAAAAACAAAATACTAATATGAACCCCAACAATGCTCACACTACCTAAACCTTCACCTTTGAGAATTGCACACCACCACCACTTCCAATGCATACCACACGACACAACAAACCAAGATCAAAACAAAATTAAACCACCCCACCAATGAATTTCTCACAAATAAGTATCACACACACAAACTACCCTGGCAAAATTATAACAACATAATAACCCCACAACCATGCCATCCACATGCACCTCATACTATTCAAAGCTACTTACTAACTTTCCCCTTTCATCAAAGTCCAAGGCCTACCTGCTCCACAGTACTTACTGGTCATTCTGGACATAATACTTGCTGTATTAAGTTCACGCCAAAATGTGATTCCTTACCCAGTTACACTTGCATAAAACCCAATAAGCCCCTCCCTACCCTTACCTCATTTCCTCCCAATCCTCCTACATTCCCATTTAAATGTTTCACCCCCTCACTACCCTACTTCCCCTACCCTCTTAATTCCCACTACTATTTCTGCCTAGCCCTCACCGGAAGATATTCCCAGACAAATTGGTTTGTTATCAAACCTCATTTGCCTCTCATTTAAGAGGAAAAACTTCATCAGTTATTGGCACTCTTGGAAGTTGCCAGTCAGTGTGTTTACTGCATGATAGAAGACTGAGAATTAATATGAAGGATGCAAGAAGGAAAAGGAATTAAATGACCTGATCTACCGATGACTGTTTTAAGTGCTCTGCTGTAGATTGGAACCTGCCTGAATCATTTTTATGAATTTATGTTTCTTGATACAAGTGAAATTTCATTTTTATTTTACCTTTTAATTTGTGTTTGTATATGTATCCAATAGAGTATTTGTTAAAGGAAATGATGGACCCTTTCCAGGTTTAATATAATTCCTAATAGCAGACTTGTCCTTCCCTATCTCTACAAAACCTGTCCATAAATATATAAATTTTTGCTGCCGTATGGGAAACAAAAAGCACTAATAGAATTTAAGAACTTAGAAACTATATCTACAGTCCTAGAATGTGTGTACAATGCTTTAAAGAACAGGATTAGTTACTTAGATGTTATGCAATAAAAGGACACTATAAATGGAAAAGTTTGTTTACTGTTAATAGAAAACCCAGATTCCCAAATGCCTGCGTCTATTATTCTAGCAGCCACTTGAGGTTGGCAAAACAATAAATCTATTCATGCCAGATGATAATGCTAGTAATTGAGAATGAAGTACTTGGAAAGAAACCTAGCAGTTTGAAACACATGTTTTTGACAGAGAATACATACCCAGATGGTTAAAACTGTACCCCAGGAACTTGCCAGTCACAGAATAAAATATTTTGCCCTTTTATTACATAGGGGCAGTATACAACACTAAATCTACATATGGTACTAATGTCACAACACATTCTCTAAGGCCATAGTTACTCCTTGTATGCATCAAGTTTATCATCTATCACTGCAGGCATCAGAACAAAAAAGAACTGGAAAAGTATTATGACTAATGACATTTATATAATGACATTAAGGGATAAATGTTGCTACTCATTATAACATTTATACTATGACACTAGGGGATATACGCAGTTTTGCTTATAAGAGATGTAAGAACATTAAATGTATTTTTGAGAGTTTTAAGATTGATTCAAGTAAAGCACATGCCAAAATGACAGAGCAAAATGTATAAATATGGGGTTTGCAAACAATGCAGGAATATTAATGAAGGTCCCCATGTCTCTTTCATGAGCTATTCCAAAACAATTGCCTACCCAGAAGCCTGTGACTGTAAAAGCAAAGGAATACTTTATTGGCCAGCTGATTTTACTGTGATGCTTTCTATGAACAAGAGACTATACACCTGAATTATATCAGAAACAGAGTACCTAATGCACATTACAAACATTCTATGCAGTGTGCCAATTAAAAAATAATAATTTGTTTTTTATAACTGATAAGGTGAATATTTCACCAAGAAGGGGTGCTGAGAGATAACTCTGAAGTATAAGGAACTGAGATGGAAGTTAATACTAAATGCACACAACCATCTTCCCTGCCCTGCGTTAATGATGCCATCTTGATTACCAGTGTATTGAAGATAATTCAGAATAAGAAGTGCTGAAAGATCTTTGTCTTTATGGTGCACTGTTAACTACCATTTTGACTAGTAATTCATTATTTAAATTTATAGTTTTCTAAACTAAAATAACCTGTGTCATACTAGCAACTTGATTCTGTGTTCTTTCTTTTACATTTTATGCATACAAGTTTTGAAATAATTAATGTTATATAGTATTACTTTTTTGTTTAGTGCCTTCAGTTTTGTATCCAAATAAGGATACTTCCTCCATGAACAATTCCTTGAATGCATTATCATGAAATGTATTTCAATGGAAATATCATTCGCTTTTCAAATATCTTGTTCAAAATATACTTCTAATATTTATTATTTTGAAATTAATATAGTATATTGGTTACTTAGTCTCTTCAATCCTTTTTTAATTAATGTATAGTTATGTCTTTTAATACGAAATTGTTTGATATATATACATTTTTCTTTTAATAGTTGCATGATGGATGCCTACTGTTATATATGTCTGTTAGTAGAATGCATAACATAGTATCTCTTTTTCTCTTTGATAATTGCATGATGGATGCCTTCTGTTATATATGTCTCTTAGCAGACTGCATAGCATAGTATCTGTTATACGTATGCAAAACCTACTGTAGAGTTTTTACAAAAGAGTTCCTTTTCCATCAGCTTCAGTAAAAGGGAGTAGGTGAGATCATAAGGATAGTTTAATGGAGCATCCTTAATCACAATAAGATTCTCCAAGGTCCAATGTGTAAACATTTCTTTTTACAAATGTTCAGATTTCAAATTATTTTTGCTTGTTTTATTGGTCCATAACCATTTTTTTTTAAAACGTTTTAGAGGCTTAGATGCCTTATACTGAAAGTAAGACATTTACACTGAGAGCAGGTCTTTTTGTAATCAGGGCAGACTTACATTGAGTAGGGAAGCCTATCTAAACTATTAAATTCACTGAACGAGATTCATGTAAGACTAACAGGTTTTGTGGAAATTTCTGGTATGAAATTAAGTAATAAGAAATCCAACCTACTATATAGTAATAATGATTCAAATATCTTAATTCCCCTAAGCCTTGTATAGTTCACAAAAGTTTCAAACAATAAATTATTGAGTTTCTATTGGGAAGAAAACCTGGAAAATCCTGCAATAAAATAAGAGACAAGAATTAAGCAAAAACTCTAGAAACAATATCTAAGCAAACTGAAACCTCAAATAAATGATTTCTCTGATATGAAGAAAAACTTCAGATGTTAAGTTGTACTATCTTGCCATAATTCTTGCAGGTTGGGTTCGGAGCCGTTTATGGCTCTGACTCAACCGAATACTAAAGCCTGAGAGCTTCCACTGGCTCAAGGCTAACCCCTATCTCATGATGTTCTGGGCCACATCCCCAGATCTAGTTTGCTGCTCAAGCGATCGAGAGGTGTTCCTGCTGGCTTGCTGGCTAAGTATAGGTTTTTCTAATTCTATTTGTCTAAATTTTTCTCTCTCTTTGCTACCTTTCTTTCTAGATCGTTAGTTTATAGTGACAGTTACAGTTTTTTGTGTGTGTTTTTTGCAGTTATAGTCTTTGTCTTAAAATTAGTTAGTTAGTCAATTTGTTTGGCTATAGTGATAGACAGGATGTCTAAGGATAAGGAACCCAGGTAGCATAGGCAGTCAGGGTTCAAGAAGTGCGATAAATGCACTCAAAAGATGTCTTTCATGGATGGGCACATGAGTTGTGTTTACTGCCTTGGTGCCTTCCATTTACAGGACCCCTGCACCATATGTCAAAAATTCAGTAGCGGGGTTCTCCATAAGAGAAAGAACAAGTTGATGGCAAGGGGTGTATTAAAAGGGCCCTTTCAGAAAGCTTTAGAGACCTCCCAGAGCTCTAAATCTTCCTCCCCTTCTTTAACCCACACTAAATCACCAAAAAGACCGGCTACTACAGCTCCAGTTTCTGAGCCACCAAAGAAGTTGTTATTATCGGAACTGAGGGCTCTCGATTCCAACAAGTCTGGAATGAAAGAATCCTCTTTGACAGCTAGAGTGTCCTTGTTCTCTGAGATCTCCTATTTTTGAGAGAGGCAGATCTCCTTCCTTGTCCACCCATTCTTCCAGGAGATTATCTGATGATGACATGGAGTGGGTGGTGAAGAGATTGCTCCGAACACTGGCCCTGGCTAAAATGTTGTCGTCTCTGGCTCAAACAGAAATCAGAATCACCCCTTTTGGTGCCTGCCTTTTCAATTCCTCCTCCGATCACTCTGGAGTCTTCAGAGTCAGAGAGACTGGATCTGATAGTAGCAGCACCATCAGCACCGAGACCACCTTTGGAATCTTTGGCTTCAACCTCTACTCTGATGTCTTTCGCAACTTCCGATGTCAAGGAATCTAGGAGCCTACACTCGCTAGTTGGGTCCAGGGAGGAGAGTCATGTTGACAGTTGTCTGATATGACTCTACCTCTCAGTGCCTCGGCTAAGTTGACTTCAGCTCCTACCTCAGTTTCGTAGCCACCAGCTCTGCCGCAGAGTCAAACTTCTGTCTCTTCAAAGCAGAGAGTCCCTTCAGAGTGGGATGGGGGCTTTCAAACTGATGGAGAGAGTGCTGTCTCCCCCAGACAGCCCCGGTCTTGTAGCCAACTTCTTTTCCCTCCCAGGTGCCAGTGTCTATCTCCTCACCACCGCCCCCTCCCAAGAGTAGAGACCCAGAACCTCAGGAGGCCCCTGCAGGTGGCATTGTTTCTTCTGAAACTTCTCTGGAGGAGTACACCTCTGAAGAAGTCCCTAAGAAGAGACTGTGCAAGAGGAAGAACATAGACTCCCCTGAGTCTGTCACTTCTGATACCAATTTGGATGACTCTGAAGTGTCCCCACAGATCCCTCTGAGGATGTCTTCTTCAATGACATCTTTGAGATCCTGAAACAGACAGGTGGCTGGAAGTCCACCAACCCTACAGAGGGTGAATTGGTATACCTGGAGGCTTTTGGGTCTTGCTCTTTCACCTCCTAGATGACTCCCCCATTTGTCCAACTACTGCGTGTCATCTCTGGTAAGGTCTGGACATTATCTGATAGAATGGAACCTGTTCCGAGGAGGCCTAACACATTTATTACTGCTCCCTCAGAAAAGGAATTCCTGACTAAGGGTGTCCCTGTAGATGCGATGGCGGTGGCGGCGTCCACCAAGACGGAGCTATTGGAGACCTCCTTGTCTGTCCATCCTCCTAACAAGGAGTCTAGGACCATGGGCAGATATGGAAAGTCTTTCTTTTCTTCAGTGGCTTTCACCCTAATGTCACTGAATTACCTTACCCATTTTATGAGAATTTAAAGGGATCTCCTCAAAGAGCTTGGAGACACCTTCAGGGTTCTGTGGCTCAGGGGTCTATGGACAAAGTATCCTTACAGCTCTCCACCCTCAATTCCATAGTTAACTCCTCCATGAGACTCATTTCATATGTGGTTGATGGAGTGAGTAGAGCGGCAGTGACAGGAATTTCCTTGAGGAGGCATTCCCGGATGCGTCTTTGCAACTTTGCTGAGTCCTTCACATCTTCCTTCACCATTGCCCCTTTTGATGGTTCATCCCTTTTTGTACCAAAGGTGAAAGAAACTTTGACCAGGTGTGAGCAGGACGGGAAGACCTTATATGTCACTGGAGTCAGTTTTTCTGCCCCGTCTAGACCTTATTTCAAAGGTCAAAATGGTGGAAAGATGTGGTTCCCCAAGTCCCATAAAGGTTTCTCTGACACACATGGTGACTCTTCCCCCAGGGGTAAAGGGGGAAGTTATAATGGAAGATGCTGGCCTCATGGTGGTGGGGGGTCTGCAAAATCAGGGCAACAGAGATGTGTTCTCCGACAGGCCCTTCCAGCAGTCATGAAAGGAGGCCCACCTGCTCTTCTTTGGAGGCAGTCAGGGGTCAATTATCACTGTACCCAAATGCCTGGCAAGAAATCTCCCAAGACAAATGGGTAAAAACAGAGGCTATTACATACCATTTTCCATTCCCCTTCTGGTAGACCTGTCCTTTCCAGATGTTCCACCCAGTCAAAAGGACTACGCAACACAAGAGATACTCTCAGTGCTTGAAAAAAGAGTCATCCAAGAGGTTCCCACAGACCAAATGGGATCTGGAACTTACTCAAGATTCTTTTTAGTTTCAAAAAAAAGACAGGGGAATGGAGATCCATTCTAGATCTCAGCAAGCTAAACAAAGCAGTGAAGAAGTCAAAGTTCTGGATGGTAACTCTGCAGTCAATATTCCAGTTTATCAGGAAAGACAATTGGATGTGCTTAATAGATCGCCAGGATGCGTACTACCATATAAAGATGGACAGGTAATCCGGGAAACACTTACACTTTCGTCTGGGAGCCAGTCATTACCAGTTTCAAGCTCTGCCCTTTGGTCTCATTACAGCCCCCAGAGTGTTCACCAAATACATGGCAGTGGTCACAGCTCACTTTAGACGTCAGGGATTCTGTGTGTTTCCATATCTAGATGACTGGCTCCTATCCGCTACCACCACCCATCTATGACCACAAATGAGAGATGAAACAATGTCACTTTGTGCCAGACTAGGCATCACAGTAAACTTAAAAAAACGTACAAAAATCTGCCTTGATGCCATCTCAGCATATTACCTTCTTAGGCGCAGAATTGGATTCAAGAAATATGATTGCAAAACTTACCCCAGACAGAATACAGTCGCTTCATCAGCAAATCAGGATTTTGATGTCAAAGAAGAAAGTTCAGGCCAGATATGCACTGCGAGTTCTGGGTACCATGGCAGCAGCTATTCTTTAAGTTCCCCTAGCATGACTACACATGAGGGTTCTGCAGTGGTTGCTATTTGCTCAATGGTCAATGCAAGATCTTCCTCTTTCACATCAAATTATCATCACAGAATCTTGCAGAAAGGATCTCCTTTGGTGGCTACAGACAGACCAGTTGTATCTGGGCCAACCCATTGTCTTTCCTCAACCCAATGCAGTACTGACCACGGACTTTTCCCAGATTGGGTGGGAGGGGCATTATCTGGGGATGACAGTCCAAGGCCTATAGCAAGAATACAAAAGCCACTTGCACATCAACATTCTGGAGATGAGAGTGGTGCTCTATGCGCTGCAGGCATTTCAGGACTCTCTACTGACAGGGACAGTTGCAATTCAGACAGACAACATGTCAGTAGTGTGGTACATAAACAAGCAGGGAGGAACCAAATCCTACCCACTATGTCGGGAGGCACAATGAGTTTTGCAATGGGCGATCGCTTCTCAGTGCTTTCTGATAGCAACACACATCCAGGGGAAATCCAACGTGATAGCATACAAACTGTAGAGCTGTTCTGTTGCCTCACAAGTTGTGCTTGAAAACAGAAATTGTGGAAGAGAGATTCCAAAAATGGGGCCAGCCTTGCTGCTACCTGTTCGCCACTTCCATGAATGCCGAATGCAGCAACTACTTTGCCATCATTCCTCCTTCAGGGAAGTCACCAAGGAATGCACTGGTTCATGATTGGCCCCCAGGACTGCTCTATGCCTTCCCCCTTTCCTCTAATTCCCAAAGTACTTCAGAAAGCCAGCTCATTGAAAAGCACTGTGATCCTCATTGCTCCTTACTGGCTTCGACACGTTTGGTTTCCCTTTCTTCAGACTCATCTGCTGGAGGAACCTTGGATTCTGGATCCAATTCCAGACCTCCTGACCCACTCTTTGGGTGAGTTTAATCCATCTATCCAAACCCTTAAGTTGACGGCATGGCTGCTCCAATTCCATGCTTAGCCAGGTGTTACTCCTTTTCCCCTGCAGTGAGTCATATTCTCCGCTCTTTCCATAAACCGTCTACGAGGAGACTGTATTCCAGTAAGTGGAAAAGATTTTCATGCTTGGCTGCGGAACAGAACATTGAACCTTTTACAGCTCCTATTACTGCATTCCTAGAATTTCTTTCCAAACTCTTTGATGAAGGAGCTGCAGCAGCGACAATCAGAGTTCAGTTGGCAGCCATTTCTAATTTTCATACTGGAGAAATGGGAGTTCCTATTATGTCTCATAGGTTTTGTAAAGCTTTCCTCAAAGGCACTTTTTTGCTCAGAGCCCCGATCAAAGAGCCCTCAGTCCCTTTTGACCTAAGTCTTGTTCTAAACTCATTGGTTTTACCACCCTTGAACCTGCATTATCGTGTGATTTGAAGTATTTGTCGTGGAAAACTCTCTTTTTAGTAGCTATAGCAGATGGGTATCGGAATTACAAGCTCTTGCTATTCATTACCCTTATATCATTTTCCACAAGGCTAGGGTATTATCCTTGAGAACTAATCCATCATTCCTTCCAAATGTCTGTTCAGAGAATAATATAAAACAATCCATTGAGTTGCTTGTGTTTTTGCAAACTACAGCGACAAGGCAGAATATAAATTGCATCAGTTGGATGTACATAGGCAGTTACGTTTTTACCTGTATAGTACATAAGACCTTAGGAAATCTGACCAGCTTTTTGTGTCCTTTTCTAACAAAAAAAAAAGGGTTGTCAGTTTCCAAAGTAACTTTGTCAAAATGGCTGACTGATTGCATTTCCTTCTCTTACAGTAAGAATAATCAACAACTACCAGGGAAGATAAAGGGACATTCCACAAGAGCAGTCTCTACATCCTTGGCCTTTTAGGCCAGGTTCCTATTGACTCTATTTGTGCAGCTGCCACATGGGTGAGACGTAATACCTTTATCACTCATTACAAAGTAGATGTGGCCTCCTGAACAGGTCTTCCTTTGGATCCACTGCATTAAAGAGCATTTTCTCCTGAGCCACCCTGGGATTAAGGTGCTAGGGACACTGTCCCAACCTGCAAGAATTATGCCGAGATAGGATAACATAACATTAAGAAGTGATGTACTTACCATAACGTTCCATGTTTGTTGTCCATCTTGCCTACATTCTTGTGTCCCACCATCCTACCCCCATCCTGCGTTCCTAGAGGAATGGGTGGACGAGTCTATACTTATGTACATAGTTATGATGATTTGGAGTCTCAGGATTTTTGCCTCATACCAAACATCTGTATATAGATATAGATATATTTTTCTGGTGAAGTTATTTGGGTTAGTCTAAATCTTTCACTTGCAACCAAGATCTGGGGATGTGGCCCAGGGCATCATGGGATAGGGCTTAGCTTTGAGCCAGTGGAAGGTCTCGAGCTTTAGTATTCAGCTGAGTTGGAGCCGTGAATGGCTTCGAACCCAACCTGCAAGAATGTAGGGGAGATGGACAACAAGCATGGAACGTTATGGTAAGTACATAACTTCTTATTAATAACATTTTTATATCTTCCCAAAGATCTGTATTTATTGCAAATAATATCTCTTTATCCATCCAAATAAATCCCATTAAAAACCTGCAAAAATAAACTAAGTTTCTTCTGTTATTCTAAAAACAATATTCATTAGGATAAAGGAGGAATACATGTGATGTGAAGTTTGGCTCCTGATGATTGTTACTGCTGATATGACATACCAACCCCGTGTGGAAAACTGGGAAAAGTGTGGGGGTTATTCATGGATATAAAAACTTATGTTAATCTTGCCTTGATTAAACATATTGTACCATGGCTTGATAATGAACATCAAGTGAATTTGAATAAATTGCACATGAAGTATTTTAACTTAAAACATGATATTCACAAGTACATTATTAGCGATTACTGAGAATTACAAATGCTTAAAACTGGTTTGCTATCAAAATGCGGTACGGCATTTACGCCAAACTTGGAACGTCGAAATCATGGTTGCAAGTTTCTGTAACACTGAATCCAGAACAGTGAATGCTAGTGTGCATTCGTTCATATGAGGTTGACATTTTAACTGGAGATAGCAATACAGTGGGTATTGGGAAATTTACCCTTTTCCTTACTGTAGTGTAATCTTGGAATTTGCAAATATAATAAGCAGGTGGTGAGGGGGGCACAGCCCCCCACATGAAGTCTGTAAGGTGGCTTGCCCCCTGCAAAACATTGGTAGGAGATCAGCAGAAGGAAAGGTACATTGGGTAATGTCAATAATATTGAATGTCAAATTATCTACATTACCACTTTCATTGTTTTAATTAAATAATGTTTTCATTTTCAAATTTTTTTTTCAATGTAAGTAATTACATGAACAAATGTGTTTGTACCTTTTGCTAGTAAACCATTTAAATTATGTAACTGCATTGAATATAATATCTATTCTCCTACAGAATCACTTTATATAAATAGCATTTAAAAACTAAAATACTGGTTTGGGAATCTTAAACATAAAGTGTGGTTCATTCTTTAATCATTCCTTTAGAGGATTGAATCAATACTGTAACACATGAAAGCCATCTCAATGAAAAGAAAATAAGTTTCTATGATGGTTTATGATGGTTTAACTGTTTTCATGAAGGAGAGTTAAAATCAGTCTCTGCAATGGTACCAGAATTCAATTTCAAGCCATATGATTGGATAAACTTGCAGGGAATTAGAAATGCTGATATTGATAACTTTTACAATTTCATAAATCCTCGTTAAAAAATAGTATCCCCAGATTATTGCAATACTTCTGTTTTATGATATATATATATATATATATATATATATATATATATATATATATATATATATATATATATATATATAGATAGATATAGATACACACACTAAGAATGACTCTTCAGCTATACTATTAAACCTCTATAACATATTTATAAACTTTAATGATAATATAAACAATAAGCTTTGGACATGTGTTTTATTCTGGGGAACATGACACTATTCCTGCGGTTAGAAATCCATTTAAAGATGTTTTCTAACATACTGATGGTACATTTTTTACATTGAGGTGTCGGCTGAAAAAATGGCAAAAAAAAAAAAAAATCAAGCAACACTCTCCAGTCTTGGAGATATAACTATACTGAAAAAGCTAACTGGTCTCATATAATATTTGAGTGCATTAAACTAAAACAGTACTGGGAAAATGAATTATCTCATACAAATGTTGTTGTCTAATAAAGTGTATTTGAACAAAATTCATATAACATACTTCAAGTTTAACAAGGGGAAGTATTATTGGCTATGGACTGTACTAGCAGTAGCAGCATAAAAATTATCACAAGTAACTGGAAGAACAATTCTGCTCTACAATATAAGCATTTTCTCTGTCTGTTTAAGGTATAATAATTAAGCAGATGGCTTTTAAGGCTTCTAGATAATCTTCATGATCCGTAATCAACAACCATTGTCCAATAGTTTTAAATCTGATTGAAAGTTAACTCCAAAACTTTGATATTCTTTGACATGAGGTGTGTGCTAAACTATTTTACCTGATTACTATTGTACAGTTGATAATATATTCTTTGTATAATAACAACAGCAATTTGAACTGATGTAGTTATAAACAAATTAGTTTGGGACCTATTTAGAAAAAAAAATATTCATAATGTATTCAATGCTTTTATCAATCGTATGAGAAGGGACAGCGATGACAAAAACTTTTATGCAAGAAAAGCATGTGCTTTACAGAAACAGATGAAATCTATTCTTTCCTATTTTGAAAGTATATTTATATACCTTGTTGTAGAAATTACCCCAAACACTCATAAACGGTTTAAGAACCAGTTCAGAGGCAGTCAATCATCAGGAAAACATAGAGTATAGACACAAATGAAGCCCAGTATATCTAGTTTATAAAGTAGAATTAAATATGTTCATCTTGAAAGCCTCCTAAAATGGTATATGGAATTTCATCTTCAATACAAAATAGCCTAAGGTGATTTCATATTGCCACTGATAATGTTTGTAAGCATGAAGTTGCTTGGATATCCATTTCACATCAGAACTCACTCTGTTTTAAGACCTTCATCAAAAGCCTAAAACTCTCTGTTCAGTGTATAAAATTACATATTTTACATATGAGAGAAAACATAATTTGGGCTACCCTTGGATTCTTAAGTTTTCTTAACAATTTATCGGTATAAGTATTTCAATTCCAGTATCTGAAACAATCCTCTTATTTTTAGAGAAATGCACCAGCAAAATGCTGACCCATTTCTGAACTCTACGTAATTCAACTTTCTTATGACTCCTACATTTTTGAAGAGCTTATTGTAGCCACCTGTTATAAAGTCCAGCTAAGTTACAAAATCAGTACATATACAGTGAACTCTCCTACTTACATCTCTATATGGCTCTGGTATTCATAATGGCATCAAAGATCCATACCTATATCAGCCTAAAACTAACATCCTTTTCAAACCAATATCAGAACCTGGTATGAATATGAATTGCTATTCCTTTCTGTGCACATACTGATGTTAAAAACCAAAACAGGGATTTAAAAATAGATAGCTGTTGTGTCAACGTTTAGTTAGTCTCTATGCTGCAGAGGCACCTCACAGTAGTTCATTAACGGAGAGCTTGTCCATTGGAAATTGAACAAGAATAGTTATGTTCTGACTGCCATTCATGCCTGTAATTCATTTGATAGTGTATATATTCCATTTACTCAGAATATGATAGCAAAACAAAAACTACATTACAAATAAGGTAGGAACATACTGCTTAACTGTACAGATTTTCACAGAATGTCCAAATTGTTGGCTCATATTTTTGGTCTGTTCTTTGTAAAATTTGTGGTTTTCTGGAAAATGAGTGGGATGATCTGAAGACTGAAGTCATTAAATAATGACATACATTTGAGTTTCAGACTTCAAATCCTTCAGAAAATGTATGTTTAAACAAACCATATTACTCTAGCAACTTTCTAAGTTTATAAGAGCAATATTTAATATCTGTCCCTATTTTTGGGCCTATGTCCCCCCATTTTGTTGGGCCTTGTGTAGATTTCTTGCACTGAGAAGTTTGGAGGTATGGGTAGAAAGCATAAATTCTTACACCTTTGCCACTTTATTGAAAGGCTTATTTTTAAGCCAATACTCATTTTCAAGCTTGAAATCCAAGAACCACACCAGAGACTCAAAATTCCAACAGCAGACCAATGATGAAAAATTAAATTCTTTTAATGTTCAAAGTCACACTGTAGGTGTCTGATTCAGTCCAGACTTTGTCATAACCAAAAGTGCCTGCCTCCAGCCATGTTTAAATAATACATCTAATTAACAACCTTTAAAAATTTAAACTGACAACAAAAGTTAATATAAAATCCACATCTAAAATATTGACACAATACATTAAATGCAACTATGTGAAGTTATACAAGAATTACAAAATAAAAGTCCTTTCTATTAAAATAGCATCAAGGAAACATGTTCATTCATGCCTCGGGGTTGAAAAACGTTGAGTCAGAGTTGCCATTTTAACTCACTTTTATCTACCTGGTTTGACCAGTTACTACCCCTGACATTTTTCAAAGTTAATTCCAGAATATCAAACTTAAAACCTGAAAAAACAGAGCAAGATAAAGTATGCTTAAAAAGGGCATTATTCATGTTGTGGGTATTAACAGTGTATAAATGTTCATAAACTTGCTTAACTCTTTATAACTATGTGCAAAACCCACAATATTTAAGCAATAACTCTATGCTGCTCCAAAACTTTAACTTAGTCACTTTATTAATGACTATGGAGAAAAAAAACACTAGCACAAGGAGACAGAAAGGTTAATACCACATCAAGCTCCTTTGTGCACTCAGCAACCATTTCTGGTTCAGAGACGGCCTTTATAAGAGGTACAGTGGTGGGCTCTCTCTGAGGCCTACTGCATGTGTTAATGAGACATTCTAGGGGAGCAGCCTACACTAATTAACCAGGTGCTCTTCCCCAGAAATGCCTATAGTAAGAGAATCAGTCAGCTCTGCACATGAGCTTGGCTAGGCAAGTTAATTAACTTTGCCAACAGTTTGCATCTGCTGATTAATTTTAATGCATAAGATTGCATTAAAGTCAAGTGCTGGGTAACTAGTAGACAGGCAGTGGTGAAGTGTTTAAGTGCAAGTATGTGTGTGTAGGGTTGTCATACTTCAATAATTCCATAGACTAATAAGCTAACACTGCAATATTGGGGGGCACTAATACCAAAGAAAGTATATTATTATTATTATTATTCTAAAAGCATTTAAATGCTTATGGAACACCACTTTTGCTGCACAACAGATGTATGGAAAGGTAACAAGGATAGTTATATTATGATTGCCATTGATGCTTCTAATTCTTTCATGCATTCCTTAACTCATTTATAGCTATGTACAAAACTTACAATATTTCTGTAACAGCTCTAAACTGCTCCCAAACTCACTTTTTTATAACTATAGATAAAAAAGCACAAGGATTCAGAAAGGTTAACTCCAGCAGGAAGTTCTCTTTTTCACGGTAAGCAACCAGTTCTAATTCAGATAAATGGGTAGGAGGCAGCACTGGTCACCAGGGGTGTTTTTTAGATATTACTCTAACCCCACTTACATTGTGGTTTAACAGCAGTTTTGCAGTATGAAAGTTGTATAGGTCAGGGAACACTAAACACCAAGGGTATGTTTATCTATTAACATAACCTCACTTACAGGCTAATGTAGCAATAGTTTTTCTGCAAAAAAAAACACATAGGGGTGAGAGGGGAGGAGATAGAAAACTAGGGACATTTTTAACATATTACCATAACCACACATACAATGTTAAAAGAGCAGCATGTTTTGCAACGTGATTCCATTTTAGAATGAAACTCTAATGCCTGGCATTATTGACTGACTGTAATCATCCGAGATGTACAAATGGCAAGAAACTAATAAAAGGCCACATCAGAGATGTTCTGTCAACAAATGGAGTGTGTGTGTGTGTGTGTGTGTGTGTGTGTGTGTGTGTGTGTGTGTGTGTGTGTGTGTGTGTGTGTGTGTGTGTGTGTGTGTGTATTTCCTTGTGTTATTTCAATGTGTGCACGTGTGTGGAAAGGTGAATAACACGTGCACCTGTGCCAAAGTGATATGTCAACTGCTGATATGATTGAGAGTCTTGCAAATTAGCCGATAATGAAGAATTTCCTCATTGTAGCAAATGTGTCTCTGAATCACATTTTCCCCCTGAATGCTGAAAAAGCCCCCTTTGGCTACAACTCAAAGTGCCAGTGGTGGCATTCCTTCTGAATCCAAGAGAATACTTAAGAAATAAATCTATGTGGTCTTAAGATCTCATTTGTTGTCTCTGAAGATGGCATTCTTATTTATTTCACCTAGTCACCGATCTATATTCCTGCCCATCTAAAAGAAATTTACTATTTTATCAGGGTCTCAGATTACAGACTTAGTCTCAAACAGTATACTATTTTATGCTTTCTGTATCCAAGAACAATTAAAAGCATGATGATAATAAATGTCTTGTAGCAGTTTTACATACACTGATATTAAATATATTAACAAGAAAAATATTTTATCGGTTTTAACCTATATAAAATAATGAAAAAAATATGAACGATGCTGTCCTGTATTGAAATGTATCAACATGAATTTGTTAACTAATAAACTGTATGATCAACATTAACATAGTTATCTTCTCGCTGATGTTTTATGAATCTTCTCAGTGATGTTTTATGTCATAAATAATAATTGTGCTTAGTATTCATTAACATAACTTTAAAAAAATAAATAAAATAAATTGCCTAGTTAGTTTATTCCTTCGCACAATTTTATCCCTAGTAATAGTTTACCAATATGGCTGAACCAAATTCACTACACGTCTAAACTTCCACGTGGCAAGTAATAAAAAAATGTGTGAAAACGCAATGGTGCATTACTTTAAAGTTAAACTGCATCTTGGCTTTCAATGGACAAAAACTGTAAAACATGCTCTTTAAAAATGTCTAAATGTTTCTTTCCATATAAAAGATCATAACAAAATTGTTTGCAACACAAAAATTCTTAACCATAATTGCTTGTAAACCCAACAGATCAACAATGGATCAATAGCTAGGGTAGCTATAAAGAATTAAAAATTATATGAATGGATAATTACCATAGACCATTTTTTGTTTGTTTGTTTGTTTTAGCTAGTGTCACAAAATGTGGTTGAGATGCCTAGATGTGCGTTTCTGCATCTAACATGACTGTTTTTGCACTTAAGATAATGTGAACTGCTGATCAAGCCATTTTGGCCCCAGTGTATGTCACTAGATAAAAAAACAAGGCTGATTGTAATCAACACTATGTATAGGTATAAATATATTCTGAATCCTCCATTGTTTTTTCAAGGGAGCAAGCCCCAACATTCCTTCATCTGCAGAACAATCCTCATATATTTTCTGAATTATATATACTAACTCCACAGCTGTAGCAGGGAAGACAGAAACTATTCCAAAACAATGGTCTCATGCACGTTTTGACCGATAATATGATGAAATCACATATGACCAGTTATGATCGTGAAGTGACAATATATTTATGGTAAATGGCTTTGCCCTTTAGATAAAGGAATTAATTCATGTTAAACATTAAAGAGTACATTTAGAACATTTCAGCTACCAGTCAGCAAATTTGCTAACACCAACACAGGCTGAATAATATGATTAACACAAATTATTTGTAACCAGCTGTAACAAAGGAATACATTCAATTTTTTTTCTTTTAGATCAGATTCTATAAGATTCATCATTTTTCTTAAAAATTGTGGAAAATCTCCTTTAGACAAGCAATAATGATTCTTGAACATTTACTTAGAAGTGCATTTCCTAAAATATTCCTTATAATCATATCTAATGATTCTACTCCCATCAAACAACAGGAAGTATCTTATACACTATAATTCACACCATATGTTAGAGTTATGTTATACATTAGTTTCTATGTTTTAATGTATGGCTCAGCCCCTTTCCACATCAATCAATACTAAGGAAAAGGACTTCATGGAAGAAACTGTAACATAATTTCTAAGCACCAAGCTCATTGCTAACAAAAATATATAATTGCCTCAAGATGAACTTCAAATATTTGCTATCCAAATTATTTCAACATGTAAGGCCTATGATACTGCAAACCTGAGACATGTACTTCCTGATTTGTAAATAAACTATTTTATGGAACTGTTTAACAAATAATTTATAAAACCATCAATGCCCTGGACCAACTTATCCACAACCCCACTAGGGGCAACAATATCCTAGACCTAGTCATTACCAACATGAGTGACCAGTGTTCCACACCTGAAGACAACTCCTCGTTGGTCTGATCTGACAATAAGCTAATCACCCTTGTTATCCACATCCCGCCCCTGCCCCCCATTAAGGAAACCATGGTAAAACATTTCTCCAAAGCCAAATTCATGCTTCTTAAAACAGAAGTGGTGACCTTCATGACACCCATGCAGATGGATAATACAGTTACGACTGCTGAATCCTGCACAAATGCACTCTGTAAGTACTTACACAAGTGCATGGATCGTGCTATCCCAAACAGAACCAAGACACTATCCTCCAAAAAAAGGAAGCCAATCTGGTGGTCCCCTGCCATAAACAAACTGTACATCAGAAGGAAGAAATTGTTGCAAAAAAGAGTAAAATCCAATGAGTGGAGAAGCTCCCTGGTCAGACTCAGTAAGAAGCTGAGATCCATTATAAGATCCTCCAAAGCTAGCTATGAAAACAAAATCACCACTAATTCTAAGAAAAACCACAAAGCATTCTATAGCTATGTCAAGAATCTCGATGGCAACACCCAGATCTGCTCTGAGTTACAGCACAATGGCACAAAAATTACAGAACCAACTGATATTGCTAACATCCTGTCAGATAGGTTCAGTGCTAACTTTACCCACCCACCCGCTACAGTTCCCATATCTATACAGGAAGAATGCAGAGTCCCTGTAATCACAACTATGCAGGTAAAAGCTGCACTCTCTAAAGCCAAAAACACAGCATCCATGGGACCGGACAACATCTCAGGCTGCGTTTTACACGAACTTCAGAATGAACTGGCTCCCCACTTAAGCACCATGTTCAATAATAGCCTCACATCAGGCTTTGTGCCCACTGAATGGCACACAGCAATAGTTATCCCATTCCACAAAGGCGGAGCCACCACTGATCCCGGCAACTATTAACCTATTAGCCTGACGAGCCTGGTCTGCAAGGCCATGGAATGTATCATCATGGAACTCATAAACAAAGACATTGGTAACCTCCAAACTCTGGATCCCACACAGTTTGGGTTTGTGAAAGGCAGATCATGCCTCCTGAACCTTATCGACTTCTTTGAGGCAGCCACCAAAGCCGTAGATGAGGGTAAGATGGTTCACACAGCCTATCTTGACCTCGCCCAGGCTTTCGACACCATCCCCCATTCTGGAATTATAGATAAACTCACTAAACTAGGTATAAATCCCTATGTCACAAGATGGGTTGCCAACTGGCTCACTGACAGAACCCACACTGTAAAAGTTGCAGACTCCAAATCTGATCTCAAAGTAGTGACAAGTGGAGTACCACAGGATTCTGTCCTGGGTCCTCTCCTGTTTGTTATCTATTTCTCTGAAGTACAGGATAACACAGAAGGCCTCTGGCAGATGACTGCCAACTAGAAGCCATATTCAAGTCCCCAAATGATGTGGACATCCTACAGAAGGGCCTCGCTGAGACAGATGCCTGGTGTCAGAGCCATGGCCTCAAGCTCAATGCCAAAAAGTGCAGTGTCATCCCCTTTGGTAAAAACTCTGTACCCATGAACTACCACACAGGCAGCAATCTACTTAACACCGAATGTGTGATTAGAGACCTTGGGACCCAGGTGGACAGTAGTCTCTCCTTTGATAGTCACATTGCCACAGTAGTCAGGAAGTCCTTGTACGTGGCACACCTCATCATAAAAGGGTTTTCATCCTGGAAAAAAGAGGTCATTGTTCTTCTCTACTCGACACTCATCAGACCCATTATAGAGTACAACGCCCCTTTTGGAGTGTACCTCACAAGACATCTGCAGCAGCTGGAAAGGCCACAGAAGTACCTCACAAAGAGGATTACTGGCCTCAAACAAATGCCCTACACTGACCATCTCAAAAAACTCCAGCTTTACTCCGTAGGATATTGCCTACTCCGAGGTGATCTCTGCCTAACATATAAAGCTATGTCAAACCCAGAGCTGTTGGTCATGCTACACCTAAAGAAATCCCAATCCATCCGAGCTACATGCTCTAGGGACCTAAACCTTGTCACCACAATAAACAGGACATGCTGGAGGGATAGATTCCTGTCACAGAGACTTCCCATACTCTGGAACAGGCTACCCATCTATGTCAAGCAAAGTTCTTCATTAGCACTCTTCAAGAAAAATCTTGATGAGTGGATGAGAAATAGGAAATGCACCCTGGGGATCATTTCTGTGTTTCTGCTTGACAGTGGCACAAGAAAATAACTTTCTTGGGTGGTGCAAGCCAGGGAACCTTGTTGGCTTGGCTTACTTAAGCCCTTGAGCTGATAGCCTAGTACCTACCTATGAACCTATGAACCTATGAACTATGGATATGTCTTTCTTTCTTTTTATTATAAACAGTCACCAAATATAACTGTTACTTTGTTCTTTATGCTTGGTCTCCTTATGAAATATTACATGTCAGTGGATTATAATGAATGATCTCATTTGTGCATGTAATATTGCTCTCGTATTAAATGTATATCTACCAGAGCAGAGTGGGGGGTAGGATACAGGGGTCAATCCCAAACTCAGCTCTCTGAGAAGAAAGAAACTGGGAAGATATATAGGTGTATCACTCGTTGATTGAAAAAGTGAGTAACTGTACAAGCTGGTGGCCAATAAACTTCTTCAACTATGTGCACCAGTCCATGCATTTACACATTGGATGAGTCATTCCATACAAGGTTTCCCAGAAGTGTGAAAGATATTTACCATGATAACAGGTGGCAACAAGTCAACTAGATTGGTAGCCTTGTTTGTTGAGAGGGAAGACCCATTGAGCAGTAGAATATCCTATGGCTTCACCACAATAAAGTCAAGAAAAAAAACCTCTGCAAGTAAATCAAGGTGCAAGGCAGGAACTGGTACAAGTAGGCAAAAACAACATCACCAAATACAGTGAAAAGCACCAAACAAGACTAGTAAAGTAAATACATAAGTATTTTATTCAAAAAGTAGCATACATCCCAGACCAGTTTCAGCCAAGAGGCTTTCCTCAGTAGGACTACAAATAGTTACTGATGTGAAGTGACACACACACACATATATATATATATATATATATATATATATATATATATATATATATATATATACATAACATTCTAATAGGATTCTTCCCAAAGTATTCTTCCAAAAATTCTAATTGTTTCCTGTATGGAAAATAAAAAGAGAGTGAAAAGTTATACAATAAAACAACATTATTAGTGATAATATATATAATTAGTAACCATAGTTACTAATAACAAATGGAAATAAAAAATAAAAATAAAACACATAATATTACAAATGGTCATTCAAACCAGGTGAAAACAAAGCACCCAGTTTAATGATCCAATACTTCTCTTTTTTTGTAAGAATTGAGTGCCAACCTTGTTTATTGGACCTGTCACCAAGAATCCTGTCAATAATAGTGAACTGGAATCTGGCTGAGTTGTGGTGTAAGCAATGTCTATATAGAGCATCGGTCTCTCTCTTTGTTCGTATGTCACTATGATGCTCAGACATACGCAGACGAAGTGGTTGTGATGTTTGTCCAACATAAAAAGAGCCACATGTGCATGTTGCAAGATACACCACCTAATCACTGTTACAGTTACCAAAAAAATTGATGTCATATATCCTGTCAGTGTTTTTGCTGGTAAACTGTTTGAATGTGAAAATAAATTAACATGATGAACAATGACCACAATTGTAAGTGCCCCATAATCTGTCACCTGTCATAGTTAATTGATGGTGTATAGCTCCAGCCGAGCTTACCCTTTTAAAATGCGAAAAAAAAGAGCCAAGTGTCCTGCCTCTTCTATATCTATACTTACATGCATCACCAATCAAAGGTGTAAGTTAGTCATTGGCAGTAACAATGTTCCAATGCTTGGACATAACATTTCTAATTAAGTTAATGTTTCGTCCAAATGTTGTGATGAACCGAATGGACTCATCCTGTTTAGTATGAGTTTTATCACGATATGTGAGAAGTGAGGTTCTAGTTGAGTTGGAGGCAACCTGTCGAGCACCTTGGATGTCAGGCTTATTGTAAACCCTAGCTCTGAACCTATTGACCAGATCGTGATGAGATTCTTCATATTCATTTTCTGAGCAACAAATTCTACGAATCCTGAGGAATTGTGATTTGGGTATGTTTCGAATGATGTGGTTGGAGTGCATACTGGTTGTATGTAGTAGGTTGTTATATTGGGGATATTTGTGAAATGTTTTGCTTTGTAAAGTGTCGTTTGGATTCTGAGTTATGGTGACATCCAAAAAGTTGATATCAGACCTGTTGCAAGTTAGAGTGAATCCTATGCCCCATTTGTTCTGCTTGAGATACAATACGAATTCCGCCATATATTCGTCATCCGAACACCAAACCAACCAACAGTCATCCAGATACCTATGCCAAATATCCAGTTCTTCAAGATATAAGTTGTGTGTGGGATCATAAATAAGATGTTCCTCAATGTATCCCATAACGAGGTCTGCATATATGGGAGCAAAGGACGCTTCCATAGCAATTTCCTTGAGTTGCCAATAACATTCTCCCTGAAAATGGAATATATTTTTGTTAAGAACATGCTCTGTCATACAAACCAAGAGTGTGTTGAAGCCCCCCGGATATAGTTGGGCTTTTTCCAGCCAAAAATTAAGGGCTTCCAATCCAGCCCAGTGTGGTATGTTGGTGTATAAGTCCTTGACGTCCAGGGTGCAAAGTAGCCAGTCAGGTTCCAGCTGACTATCAGAAATTATTTGTAAGAATTGTGTGGTGTCCTGTTGTTTTATTGTATAACTTTTCACTCTCTTTTTATTTTCCAGACAGGAAACAATTTGAATTTTGGAAGAATACTTTGGGAAGAATCCTATTGGATGGTTCATGTTATATATATATATGTGTGTCACTTCACATCAGTAACTATTTCTATTCCCATTGAGGAAAGCCTGTTGGCTGAAACCGGTCTGGGATGTATACTACTTTTTGAATAAAATACTTATGTAATTACTTTACTAGTCTTGTTTGGTGCTTTTCAGTGTATTTGGTGCTGGTGTTTTTGTCTACTTTTACTGCGATAAAGCAACAAGTGTAAGTAAAAATAGAAATTTGGAGACTGCAGGTAGCAGGACAGGATTTCTAACATAGAACTGCACAAAAATAAGAGATGACATTTATTAAGTCTTAGACATATTGCTAAATGAGCCTCTTACTATTTCTAAGCTTAGAACTTTATTAGCAAGTGTATTTTGATTTTTTAAACTTAGTTAGATCATTTATAGTTTTTAGTCGTTTATCTAGTTCTTTTTATACCTCTGCCTTTTGTTAGTTATAGTGTTTTTTTGCAAAAAAACACACATACACACACACACACACACACACACACACACACACACATACACACACACACACACACACACACACACACACACACACACACACACACACACACACACACATATATATGTACATGAAACTTTTATTAAGCATCCGAAAAGTGAACAACATGAGTGTTTTCAGCATAGCACTGGTCTTCTTCAGATGAATGATTCAGTATAAGGGGAGGTAATGAAATACAGTTCATGATGTCTTTCTATATTTGATTTTCAGAAATCACTGGTACAGTTTTATTATCGAGGTTCTCTCTGCTTAGTCACAGCACCCACTGATTACCTTGACAGTTCTACATTTTCAGTCATTATGCTTTTTTCAGCTTGTTGACCTCTTCTTTTGGAAGCATTACATTCATTTAAACGTCAGTCTATTTTAAAACTACTACATAGACATTTTCTATCAATTTTTGAATCTAAACATTATTTATCTCTGCTATCTTAGTACTCTCAGAACTGGAATGACTATTCTCATTTGATGATCTGACCTTTTCTAGCAGTACAGTAAAATCCTGGAAGAGTACCCTAGCTGTTTCTTCCTCACAGTATGGCTTTGTAGCAGGATGACCATTATTGCCCCAGTCCTTGCCTGGATCACTATAATGTTTCTGTTGTTTGGTTACCTTGTTTCTTATTAGGAAGCAATATCATTACAAAAGGCATCTGCCATTTGTTTCCGTTTGTTCATGTGCTTCAGGTTGACAACACACACGCTTCACACAAGTTCTTAGCTTTCTTTATTGCCATGAGAATCCCTTTTTATAACACACAATTCACTAAAACACGGTTTGTTTATTTTTAGTGTAGTTTGTCACAGGTTTCTTAAAACTATTCGTTAGGAAAGTCACTTTAAGGTACACCTCAATTTAAAGTGCATCCATTTGCAATTGTACGCTTTTAATGCATTTTACATCACTATTTCTTTTGATTTTACTTGCTAGCAACCAGGCTGCATACTGCCTTAAAAGTTCATCCATATTTTATGCAGCAAAGGCTTACTTAATGTGTGTTTCTTGTCTATAAACTTATGTGCTAGTCATACTTATTCACCGGCAATGATACTAGTTTAAAAGTAAATTTCCATTCAACTAACATATTTTCTTTACTGCAACATTCATCTTTTTTGTTTATTTAACACTTGTTAACCAGGTAGCTGAGCTGATAGAAGGACCATTTTCAGTAACAACCTGGGCCTGAGATGCAAGACAATACCATCACACATTCAGCAGATTGTAAAAGTATTTTCATACAACTTTACATACGCATTGGCAGTTACATAGCTGTGGATATAACACATTATGAAATTTTCATTCAGGAACAGATCATTTTTAATTTTCAACAAAGTAGAGGTCATAATTGGCAGATCAAATTATGCTATAGTTCAATTCTGAAGAAGCATTTCAATGAATAAGATAATTGCTGAATAAATGTTAAGCCAGTAGTTGGAATACATAAGTTGTCAGATATTTTATATTGTCATAGGTTTATAGGTATATCATAGGCTAATGGCCACAAAGGCCTTTTTCAACCTAGCCATCCATCTCATATCTTGGACAAGTTCTCGTACCTTTAATAATTGTAAGCAGGGGTTTGGGAAATGAAACCTTTACAAGGACATGTCTGGAAGATTAATCATCTGCAGGCTGCCTGGGTCCATTAGAGTTATAGGTCCCAAACCAGGGATACATTTCTGTTCCTCATGCAATTGTCCAGGTTACACTTGAATTGATATAGGGAGAAACTCTGCTTCTCATGGATGGCGACCTTATTTCAGAAGGTGCAGTCTCTGGGATACATACCTTTACCTCTAGCAGGTCTTATGTATATCACAGGCAATTTTTTTTTTTTTTTGTAGATATGCAGGAGGTCCATCAAGGTGGGGTCTGACAGCTCTTTGTGTGCCAGGCATAGATATCTCCTCAACAACCTGTAGTTGACTGAATATAGGAACAGGGTCTTGAGGTAGTCTGCACAGGACATGTGCCTCACACCATGTGTTATTTTATTCAGGAGCTCAATGATAGGGCTGAAGCTTGTAGTCCATTCACTTGCCTTATTTATTTTACTTTCATTTAAAACAGAGCTCCACATTCTGGGTAGTATTCACAGTTACGGTTTTGGTGTAGGGTACTGGTAATCCACAAAGAAAGGTGTTACATATTTATGCAAATAAAGTCAGTGGAAGTCATTTCTTCTGACTATGGAAATGCAGAGGCATTTTGATAAACTCACCCACCTATGAAAAAAGCATAATGTGCTTGAGGATAAGCATTAAGTAGAAACATATTATGTGGATAAAGCACCTTAGATGTTGGTATCTTACTGAGATTCATAAAGATATACATAAAATGACCTCATCTGCATACAAAATGTGAGCCAGCAATATTACCTGGAGTTCATTGGACTTGTATAACAAATAGTTAGGAAACCACAGACCTCATGTAAACTTTCTTTTGAACTTTGTTGTCACATTTAATATGGTATGTTATTGTTGTCATACAGGCATGCAAAACTTTAGTATGCCAGATCTGTGGTATTGCCTATTTGTGTGGGTTATAACTTCCCTATAATCATCTGTTACTTTCATATCATTATGTAGGTTTCTATAGGATAACATCCATCAGAAAGCCAGCAATATATCTCACATATTCATATGTTTGCATAGAAGGACACTGCCTGGGCACTGAACCACTGAGATGATGCCAACTAACTGACACAAACTGATAGTTTAAGGAATGATTACACTCTCGTGGTGAATATGCATGTCCTTGCTTGTTATCCCAGAGTCATGTAAGCTTACTGAAGTGTTTAAAGGACCCTGAGGAGCAATATTGTCCAACAGATACTTCCCACATTAACACTTTTCTCAGAATGGCTGGCACAGGAACTTGATATTTTTTTCCTAGCATTGCTAAAAATGACAGTAAGGAATTGTTTTAGGAGGCACAAAGTAGCAGTCAGCATACTACTACTGTATATTGCAAATGATGCTGAAATGTTGCCTAGTGACATGCATTCTTATGGTTCAAGGTGATGGGGTACCCTTATATGCAATTACACATTATGTGTGGCGCACATATTTGACAAACAGTTCATACCAGTTCTCTTTGCAGTTATTTATTAATTACTTGTTTGATTTCCAGGAAGCTGCTTTAGGTACAGTCTAGGAGAATGCTGGGGTCTACTCTCCCCAACTTTATTTAACTTTTTTGTACCAAGTTAGTGAACTAGTGCACAAATCTTTTTCAACCACAATCTAGGTAACTGGGACTGCATTTGGTCTAAATTCTCTTTGGTCCACATCTGTTTAATCAACTTCATTGGGTCACCTAAACATTTGGTCCACAGATATGCGAGATCACACAATTCTCAGGGTTGGAGAATATGTCCTTTCCCTGATATTGTACAATCTCAGAGTTAGTATATATAATTAGCAAGGTGTGTCCACCTTAGATAGTGTGGTGCAGTAGGATTTCAACTTTTGCAAAGAACAATGTTTTTTTTTTCCTCCATTTTAAATTCTGTGTGCACTGAGGCTGTTTCTCAGTGCATGCATTGTAATGTTGTTGACATTGTGTGGTCAACATTTGAAAGGACGGATGTCTTAATGTACATGAGTATGTGTGTATGTATCTATGTATGTATGTGTGTGTGTGTGTGCAAGATACACACTCACACACACACACACACACACACACACACACACATATATATATATATATATATATATATATATATATATATATTATATTTTATATATATATATATATATATATATATATATATTTGTAAGTTAAAAGGTAGAATGTTTTTTGTAGGTGTGAAAAAGAAAGAATGCACAAATGAGTGAGTTGAATTTAGGTTTCTATAATGTGGTTGTGAACATGTGCAAGACTATGTTATAGCAGTTGTTATGAATACGCAAGTTTTCACTAGTGTTACAGTAAGGCTTAGTTAAGGGGACAGAGTCAATGATGCACGTATTTTGTGATGACTGTATTCTGTGTCCTTTTGCAGTTTTGTCAGGGATAGGGATAGGGGTTTTAGTAATGTAATGTGTAAGGTTAGGGATAGAAGCAGGCATAGGGTTAGGGTTACAGTTAGTATGAGTAAGATGGTGTAGGGGTGCCCCCCGCCCATCTTATTCATGTGTGCTAACCGTAACTATAACCCTACCTTTGCCCTTAACCCTACACATTAAGTTACTAAATACCCATTCTTAATAATATCACTACCAACACTGTGAATGATCTTGGTTTTGTACTTGGGGCTTACTGTTGTAAGGCTTTTGGTAGTGGGAGATAAGAATTCAGTGTTTTGTGAATCAACATTTTGAGTCATTCAGTGTTTTGTGAGTCTCTCTTTTTATTCTTTTCAGTATTCTATCTTATGTGATGTAATTATATATATATATATATATATATATATATATATATATATATATATATACATATATATATATATATATATATATATATATATATATATATATATATATCTATAGTTCCCCTTTATAAACTTGAAATACTGAAATCTCGAATTTCAGTATCTCAAAACTATAAAGGCGAACGACTCACAATTCCGAAACCCAAAAACACGAAACACACAATCATGAACATACATATACCATACACCACACAACACACACACACCATTCTACCCACACCACACAAACTATACAACCCTACACTACTTGTAAGCAGGGGGGCAAGCCCCACTGCACCCCCATGTGGAGGGGTGTGCCCCTCACACCTCCCTACTTATATATACCAACTCCGAAATCGCACAAACAGAAAAAAAACAAACTCACACCAGAGATTCTACAGTCCCTCACACACACACACACACACACACACACACACACACACACACACACACACACACACACACACACACACACACAAAATTAAATTACAATGGATTAACAGTGCTATGAAGAATCTGAAACTTATATAATATACTAGTATTACAAAGAAGCAGTTTGTGACACAGTGGAGAATATTTAACAGTTCAGTAACAGGATTTTGTAATGCAGTCCACTTTGAAGACTAACAATCTGGAAAGAAAACAACATTTTCTACTAAATGACATAGTTGGTATGTAAAGCTATGTGAGTTAAGTATTGAGATACACTGAATGACATAATAATGATTTCAAGCTTCGTCCACAGATGTTTATAGAAATTTAAATTGGAGAAACCTCTAACGTCATCTGCAGCTGTGCATTTCACTGCCTGTTCTCAGTCAACAGCACATTTGCATGGTGAACTGCCTTGGCTGGAAATTACAGTATTTTGAATAAGGTTCATCTATGATATTTTTCTGACAGATCTTTATTGTACCTTTTATGTGTTCTGTATGTCAGACCTTCCTTTTATACTCATATCGTTAGCTAAGTTATGCTTGCATGGTTTGTTATCTGTGCAAATACAAAGTGCCTATTCTTTCAGAATAAAAGGCATTCTGTGAATAGCCACAAACTCATTTCAACTTTTTTTATCAGGGTAAAATTATTTTCAAATGCTGGCAGTAGTTTCAACCTCATATTCCCCACAAGTGTCATGCCTCCAATTTATGAAGAATTTGGAGCATAACTACTCCTCTTGCTCAATAGTAAGTGAACTAAGACAATTTTGATGGCAGTTGGTAAATGTGGTCTTAACAGCAGTTCCAAAGTAAGGGATTTTATAACCTTTGCCTAAAAAACAGGATTACTGGTTTGGAAAACAGCTGTGATATAAAAGAAATGAGAACAAATACATTGCTGTGCATACAACAGAATAAACAACACAGCATGAATAAACTGGTGCAAAATGTCAGCTAGAAACAGTTTACATGGATAGGGCTGTTAATAAAATCTGCTTAGGAAGCTAAAAGAATTTGAAAACTATAAAGCAATTTATTTTATGTGTAACACCTTTTTTTCAAGAAAAGAGCTCCTTCATGATAACTGTTTAAAACACATTCTTTAGTGTATGTCATTACATCATTAATGAACTTGCAAAGGTAATGGAGAGGCTTTTGAGTATTCTTAAAATACACATTATGGACAAGACAGTAGTAATGTTGTTTACTGATATCCTCATAGCTACATACGTCATGTATTTAACAAGAAAGTTGGAAAACAGTAATATATCAAATCATTTATGCCATTTAAGACTTCACAATTAGTTAGACTAAAATGCATTTACATCAAACGTTGTGCAAAACAAATGCATAAACTGTCATAAACATTGATCATTTAACACAAAAGTTAAAGTCATTCACCTACTACTATAGAAAGATGACTGGTTTCACCTTAGCAATAAAAAATCTTTATGCAATTAATGATACAAACTAGAGTAAAATTATTAAAAAATTATAGATATCAAACTTAAGAAATTTTGAGAATACATTGGGTGATATTCATTCTTGAGGATTGCACTTGCATAGCAGTTTTCTACAAAAAGTGCTCCTATGCCTATATTCTAATTCAGTAATCACAAGTTATTCACATTGAATAAAGAAATGAGAAGGTGCTTTATTAAAAAAATGCCTACTTGTGAAAAAAGCGCAAATTATGGTTAATACTTATGTACATGTGATGTACTAGATAAATAATGTAAGTGTTCTTATCATTATGTTAGTTTTATTGGTTTTGCGGTATACCATACATGAGTTTTCAAAGATACAGACTAAAATAAAACAGATATTTATTTTATTATTGGCTCAAATTAGTTGAATATGTAGATAAAATTGTCTGAAGTACTTGCTACACAAGGTCTGGAAATGCATGATTGAACTTTTGTAAAACCTGCCTTTCTTCAGTCTTCTAAGACATATGAGATGGTATTCTTATATTTCGTAACTGTGCAAATAATTTTTCCTCTGTATCTCATTATAAATTTAGATGAACGTTTGAGTGATTTCAGGAGGTGAGGCGTGCCAGAGTATGCTGGATCGTCAGAGACTTTGCATCATGACTATGCAGATTCAAGTTTATGTAACTCCACATCTCCCTATTGTAATCATAGGGACATTAGAGAATTACTATGGTTGTCTGAGCATTCACACACACAGCTGAGGTCTGCTAGGGATTGCTGCTGTCTCTACCACTGTCCCAGCACATTTACAACTACACAACAACTGTTAGACAGATTTGTTGACTCATTTACTTATTACTGAGATTCATAGAGATAAGTGTAACTTAGCCTAATTTGTATACACCACACATACATGCCCCTGAATTTATGTATAAATGTATATTACGTACAAGACCACCATATTAACTTGTGATCACTCAAGAAAGTCAGCAAATGATTAAATAAACTGTAAAACTTATTCAGGTAAGAATAAATAGTAAAAAATAAATTATTAGCAATCAGTTCATATTGCTGTTTAATAACAGTAGGAGAACTGTGTCTTTTATTCATCTAATGGTCAGATGCAGATTATTCTTGTAAATAAAAGTAGTGTGGACATTGTTTTTTACCCATGTTTACAGTAACAACAGACATCTGATTAGGAAGGTTAGTTTGACAAGGGTTACATATTTATATAGAGAACTAAATGCTGAAATGGAATGATTACATTTAACACATAATTACCATTAACAGGTAAACTGTCCACTTCTGCACATAATGACATTGAACAGAGTGTGCATGTTAAGTGTCCTCCCCCCTCCTTTCACAGCATACAGCAGTGTTCTCTAGTATCTGAGTAGTACTTTATTCAATTAATTCTTTACAGGGCCAACAGCAGAAACAAATATTTCCACTATGTCAATATTTTTTTGATGGCTATCAGCATGAGAATGGATGTTGACGATGATGATTGATGACTGAAGATGATGACGATGATAATAGTTACATTTATGAGACAACCTGAGGAAAGTCACACATATTTGTCAAGTTTAATGGCAGGATGTCATGCTTGCATGGAGTTACATGCATTGGTAACAAATTTAAATATGATTACAGATTCCTTTTTATAAGACCCATTGCTTCTACTACTATTGGAACTGTCTTGGTATCTTTCTTCCTCATTGCTCCCAATGCTGCCTGCATATCCTGATATTTTATGACTTTGTGTCTCCCTGTACGCAAGGCCCTGTAGTCACTGGGTGTAGTGATTTCAATGATCAATGCTACTTTTCTCTTTTTTTCATGAACCACTGTATCTGGTTTTCTCTCATCTGTCTTTTGATCTGTTGTTAATGGGTGATCCCATGTAATGTAGACTTCATCATTTTCTATGATGCTTTGTGGCTCGTTTCCAGTGTTTTTCAGGCACTTCAATACCATAATGTTTGCACAATCCCGAGTGTAACAGTCTTGCTGCATTATTATGCCTTTCAGTATACAGTCCTTCTGCCATCAGTATGTCACAACCAGCAACAAGGTGTGTGACTGTTTCCAATTCTGTTTTACAAAACCTACATTTGTCTGTTTTTCCCACATGTTCAATGTGTATGTAGCCCACTATCTTGGGCCACCAATATTAACCTTTCATCTTTTGGTTTGAAATTACCTGTCCTTAGCCATTCCTGCATTCTGTCCTGATCAACATGTGGTTCTCCCAGGAGTTTTCTATACTTGCAACTATATTTATGCATTTTCTGCATTTCTTGCCTTCTCAACTGATTCTTCACCTTATATTCTTTCTTTTGTTTTTTGGCACATTCAGTTATCGCCTTATTTTTGACTTCTTCTGGTTTGATTTTCATTCCTGCTTGATGCCAATATGCTTCTGCTAGACTATGCAGGGAAATTATCTTAGCTTTATTCTCCTTATGTTTCAAAAATTTCATACATTTGGGTCTTGTGATGTCAGCAGATATGTGTGCAGTTTCATGATTGCAAATGTATACATGTAATCAATTTCAAAGAGGTCCATACCTCCGTCGGAATGGGGAATATATAATCTTGGTATGCACTGATTTTTATAAGTCATTTGATGAGCATGAAGCATTCTTCTTGTTTTCTTATCTAATCTATCCAAAACCTTTTGGGGACAGTCAGTCACTCCAAAACTGTAAGCTAGGACAGGAAGAGCAAATTGGTTTGTAGGTTGAATTTTGTTTCTAGATGTCAACATTGTTTTCAGAATTAATTTATGTCTTCTAAAATATTGCTTATTAAATTTTATTTGCATTTGTTCGTGTTTTATTTTTGATCCTTCATAAATTCCCAAATATTTATACACTCCCACTTTCTCAAATTCTTTTATATCACATTCTTGTCCCAAACTTTTGTTTTCTTGGTGCTGCAGCTTTCCTGCTTTAAAGGTTGCTTTTGCACGTTTATCAAGATCAAATGACATTCTTCTATCATCTGAAAAAGTTTTGACTACTTGCAGTTGTGCTTTCAGTTCCTCATCTGATGAGCTATACAGTTTTAAATCATTGACAGAGGAGATGAGAAGTCTTTACATTTTGTTGCTTTCTAGGAGCCAAATAAAAGCCATGGCCTAATCTGCTAAGTAGACAGGTTAATGGATCAAGGGCAAGACAGAATAGCAGTGGTGACAGGGAGTTCCCCTGGAATATCCCCCTTTGGATTTTTATCCCTGGGATAATAATTTGTCCTCTATCATAGCTTAATTGCAAAGTTTGTTGTTGTTTCATGGTGTCTGTAATAAAATCAGTGTAGGGTGTATCTTATACATTTTTAAGCATTCCTATCCATGAATGTGGGATACTGTCAAATGCTTTTTTGTAGTCAATCCATGCTTTACTTAGATTCTTCCCCTTCTTACAGTTCTCCATTATGAATTTATTTAGCAACAGATGATCCTTTGTTCCATATCACTTTATTTTATTACCTTTCTGTTCTGTTACCATGATTGAATTTTCTTCTAAATGATTATAAACTCTGTTCTGTTAGCATCAGTTCATGTGTATAGTTTATACATCATCAGATGACAAGTTATTGGTCTACAAATTTTAGGATAACATGCAGGTTCACTCTTAAGTAGGAGCATTGTTTTCCTGGTGTTAACCAGGCTGGTGCCTGTTCCTGGTGTGCATATAAATAATTCTTTCTCATGGCTAAATCTTCATGCAAAGATGTTAATACTTTTAGCCAGAAGTTAGGTACTGCATCTTGACCGGGGGTTTTCCAATTTGAGGCTTTTCTTAACTTTATTTCAATGTCTCTGGCTGTTACTGCATCCCATTTCATGCCCAGTACATTTGAGCTTCTTATTCTTTCTTTTACTTCTTCTATCCATTTAACATCTTTGTTATGTTCCACAGGATCTTCATACATTTTTCTCCAAAATGTATCTACTTATTTTTTGGGTGGGCTTTCAATCCCTTTTGCCTTATTTCCCAACTCTCTATAGAATTTTTCTGTACCTGTCAATAAATTGCTTATTTTGTACTTTTCCTTTATATTTATCTGCATATCTTCTAAGTTTTTCCACCAGTGCTGAGATTTTTAGTTTTTTATTTTAATAATGCAAGATAGATCTTGATCTGTTCTAATACTGTGCATTGCTTTTATCACATCTATCTTTGAGTATTTTTGATGATCTGGTCCCTCTTCTATTCCCTTCTAACAGTGACACCTCTTGTCTTAATTGCTTTACAGTTTTCTCTATTCAGTACTTCCATAATGGTATTCGATTTCTCCCCTTCATTTCCCTTACTACCCTGTGTTCTTGTGCAGAGCTTAATCTGTTATTAATTTAGCTGAACAGTAGAATATTTTGTTTATTTTGGTTATATTGCATGGATCTCTATGGACAGTCTTAATTACTGTGTTCATTTGTTTTATCAAACTTCTAACTTTTGGGGTTTTATTGACCTTCTGCAGTCTATTTCTTTCATTGACCTTAATATGTCTATCTCTATTAAATCAAGCTACTCTTCTCTTAGGTCATTTTCTTTTAAACTGAGGGCATATCTTTTTATCATTCTCCAGTTCCTGTGGGTGCTCTATAGAAAGTTCCATAGCATCTTCCTGTGGCACATCAATTTCATTCTGTGTCATTCATTGCTCTGTCATATGGGGACTCACTGGTCTATCACTCCTCAACATTGACTGCATCAGAGTTACCACAGTTTCCTGCACCTTCCCTTCCTATCCAACTCCAACAGAAAGTTTACACTGGTTTCCAGTGGCAGTCTCCAAAATATCTTCATATGGTGGCTGATCAGTTGCTTCCTGTTCCACTGGTTCCTCCTTAATTTTGATGCACGTTTTTCTATTCTGCTGTGGTGTTTTCTGAGATGGATTCTCTACATTACATCCTTCACTTTGCAGGTACTCCATAACCTCAGTTTCTATTTCTTTAACTTCTCCATTGCTAATCTTCTTTTCTACTTTTCCTTTTTGTCTTCTTATTTTTGTATTGTTAAGTTTTCCATGTCTGGATTCCTTTGCCTGAATTTCTCTTCAAATATCTTTGGTGCTGTTTTTTTGTATTTATTAGTTTTGCTTTCTCCTCTGCATAAATATTACATCATATTAAATCTCTTTCTTTTCCATGTCCATATTTCTTCTTCAGATGTCTCCTAATTCCCCTGTCCAGCAGGGACACAGGTGGGATCCCAGGGGTGTATTTTCTGTTTCCCATCCAGTCGTCCAGTTTCCTCTTAAAGATGGATATTGAGGTACTCTACTTGAAATGTAGAGGGAGTCTATTCCACAGATGGGGGAGTCTTTGGGATACAAATCTATACCACCACCAAGTTCTATTAATGTCAACAACCAGGTTGAGGCCTTGCATGTGTGTTCTGTGAGTGGGGTTTGACTTACGAATATGCAGCAACTCCATCAAGGCTGGGACTGAGACGACCTTGTATGCCAGGCACAGGTCACCTCTGAGCAGTCTGTATGTGAATGAGTAGAGGGACAGGGCTTTTAGACTATCTGTACAGGATAGGTGTTTGAAACCCTTGGTTTTCCTGGTCAGGAATTAATTTCTGTGGTCTCTCCAGCTGCTGAATGTGCTTGGTAAAGTACATGCTGAAGGGAGCATTGTATGCGATAATGGGTCTGATAAGGGAGGAGTACAGGGATATTATCTCTTTGCTCCTGGATGAAATACCCTTACTTATGAGGCGTGCCATATAGAAAGTACAACAGAACAACTTGGTGGTCAAACGTCAGGCTACTATCAACCTGGGCACCCAAGTCCCTCACGACTTATTGTGTGCTTAGTACATTGTTATTAATGAGATAATTAGTGGGGATACCATTTTCCCCAAAGGAGATAATGATGCATTTCTTGGCATTCAGTTTGAGGCCATGCTTCTGGCACCAGTCATTAGTTTGGGTAAGGCCCTCCTGGAGGATGTTCACATCACTAGGGGAATTTAAGACAGTGCCCAACTTGCAATCATCTGCAAACTTAGTCAGCCACAGACCACTGGTTTTGGCTTGCACTTCAGAAAAGTATATCCCAAACAGTAGATGCCCCAAGACTGATCCTTGGGGTCTACCGCTCATTACGGGTCGACTACGAGAGGTGGCATCCTCTATTTTGACTGAGCAGGTTCTATCAGTGAGCCAGTTAGCTACCCATCTGATAACATATGGGTTGATGCCTAGCTGGGAGAATTTATTATGTCTGAGTTGGGAATAGTGTCAAAGACTTTGGCTAGGTCAAGGTAGGTGGTGTGCACCATCTTCCCCCTCATCCATGGCCTTTGTGACTATTTTGATTGGGGTCAAGCATTTGGAGATTGCCAATGTCCTTGTTTATAAGGTCCATGATAATGCATTCCATGGACTTGCAGATCAGGCTAGTTAGGCTGATGGGCCTATAATTGCCTGTGTAGGTGAATGCTCTGCCTTTGTGTAGAGGGTTGTCAGTGGCTGTCCTCCATTTGACTGGAACAAAGCAGGTGCTCAGGCCCTGGTTGAATAGGGTGCCTAATGGTGCTGACAGCTCTTGCTTGAGTTCATGTAGGATATAGCCAGAGACGTTATCGGGTGCCATGGAGGCTGTATTTTTGCCTTTGAGATGGCATTAAAGACCCACTCACTGGTGATGAGAGGAGGGGGGCAAGTGCTGGGAATATCCCAGCTTGCTGATGGAGGGGACAAGGGGGTGAACATTTCATTGAACCTGTCTGCTAGCAGGTTGGCTATATCTACAGTGTTTGTCTATATAGTCTTCTTGACCACCAGTTCAGAGCAGATTTGGGTGTTACTTTTGAGACTGCAGACATGTGTGATGAAGGCTTTGTGACTGTCCTTAGTAGATGTGGCCAATTTGGACTCGAAGTTAGCCTTAGAGGATTTCACCAGTGACCTAATTTGCTTGTTCAGACATAGAAGAGATTGCTTCCAACTTGGCTCCTGCTCCTTCTTGGTCCTGGACAGGATTTGTTTTCCTTTTATTATAGAGCTTGGTTATTGCTGCTGTCTATCTGACAGGTTTACTCTTCCTTAAGGAAGATGATTTGGTCCTGTCAGGTATTGCTGAGTCCATGCAGCTATATAGGTGCTCATATAGTTTTTTGGTCTAGGCTTGCACATTAGTGCTAGTTCCAACTGAAGAAATGGTGTCTGTGAAGCTGCTTATACCTGCTCTCTGTAGGTTGTAGTCAGCTTTGGAATTTTTTTTATCTTTGGCCCTGATTTTGGGGGGGGGGGGTCAGGGGAGACAGTGACTTTGAAAGTGATCACTTTATGGTCAGATCTTACCAAGGTGGATGACACTGTAGGGATGCTACAGTAGCTACTCATGTTGGTTAGTACCAGGTCCAGGATATTTTCTCCTCTCATGGGGGTGCCGACCAACTGATCCAATGCATTGGCATTTACAAAGTCAAGGAATCTCTGGGTGTTCATGTTTGGACTAGAATATGTCTTCCACTCTATGGTTGGGGAATTAAAGTCACCCAGGATCAGGGTAGAGGTTTGAGTCTTCATAGATTCAAGTAAGTCCAGATAGGTGGAGTGAGCATCCTGATTAATGGTTGGGGGTCTATAACTAGCTATGATTTGAAAAAGTGTTTTGTCAGCAGTTAAATGCCCCTGGAGTGTCTCCTGTGCATTATGCTGTTGACCAGCCTGGAGGTGTGTATGTCTTTGATAAATATTGAAACTCTACTTCCTTTGGCTTTGTAGTCCTCCATTTGGGGTCTTCAAGTATGGATGGACAAGTAACGTGGTAAGGCGGGGGTGCTCTCTGCAACTTTGAACCAGGTTTCAATGACTGCACAAATGTCAACATCTTCCAGAGTGAGGAATGCAACGAGTGCAGTTTCATGTTAAGACTCCTAGCGTTTAGGAGTATTACCTATAAATTTTATTTAGAAGAATTTTTCACATTGGTAATTTTGTCCTCATGACTTTGCTTAAAAAGGCACTATGGGGGAGGCAAGAGCCTTTGCTAGAATCCTGAAACCCTGGGAAGACAGATGAAGGCCATCTATGGCAAAGCATCATGGTCTGTCAGTCATGTACTCCCAGGCTGTCAGGTACTGGATCCCCTTTGAATGACGCCAGAAACTAAGTCAATTGTTAAAGTCAATAATTTTCTGTTTGTATTCAGGTATCATTCTGGGTGACAGTAGGATTCTGCTTAAGGCTAAGGACTTGCCTGCCTGGGACACATATTCAATGAGCTCAATCATGTCTTTGTTCATATAGCCAGAGAGGTACACCTCAAGTCATACACACCAACATGGACTATGACAGAGCCATACCAGTACCTGTTGTTGAGAGACTTGAGGCTGTGCAAGATATGGCGGATTCTAGCACCTGACAAGCAACTTCCTGTGACTTTCACCTTGTGTATCCTAGTGAGGGGCACATGTGTGTGTGTCTCACAATAGAATCTCCTATTACTTGTATGTTGGGTTTGTGGCTGGGCCTTAGAGGCTGTGAGACACAGGCATGTGTACTATGTGTAGTAGTGTTTGGCGCTGTGGGTTGTGATGCGTGTGTGTGTGCATGTTTTTGCCTCGGAGGTCTCTTTTGTTTATGTATGTTTTTGTTGAGAACCTCTGCATATGTGGAATTGTTTTGTACAGGTGCGGGTGTTGTTACAGGTGTGGTATTTGTTCCATCATTCTGTGATGTAACCTGTGCTAGACCTTCTACACCAAATCCTTAACTTTGCAGGCATTCCATAACTTCAAGTTCTATTTTTTAACTTCTTCTTTACTAATCTTCTTTTTTTTCCTACCTATACGTCTGTCATTATAATCAATGAGTGCCATTGGACACAAGCAGTTTTGTCTTAGCCAAGACAAGCAGCTCACACTGGGAAATGGCAAGGCTACAGGAAGGAAAAGCATCTTCACCGAGCTGACAGAAAAGGTGTGATACTGCCTCTTACAATAAATTTACAGACTGTATGAAAATGCATCAGATTATGACTATGAATTGCAAACAGCAGGAGAATGACCTATGAATATGCGCTGATTTAAGTCATTTTTCATTTTCATCTCATTGTCAGTTCCTTTGCTTAAGTTTATTTGCAGACATCATGCATTAGCATGAATGGCCGCTTTGAATTGCATCTTTGCTGCAGAAAAGCATGAACAGTTTGGACTGACTTTTTGCATTCGCAAAATGACTATGAATACCATCTTTCATCTCAAGAGATTTGGTGTGTTTTTTTCTGGATCACATTATGGAAAGTTAAATATCCATGCATGTATCTGAGCATGCATTGTGCTTCTACTGGAGAACATTTCGTGTTCCTCATCAGCATACCTACAGTTCTCAGGGTGCACTACACCTTAGAAGAATGAAAAGATTTCACCATTTACTAAGAAAGTGTATCCACCATGCAGTACTAACCTTTGCTGCAGTTATACCTCTCAAGTGAACCTCTAGCAAAGGATACGTCAATGGCATACCACAGGGTTCTGTGCTGGGTCCTTATTGTTCAGAATTTATTTCTCAGAAGTCCAGGCAAACTTGGACGGCCTATGGCTGACCAAGTTCACTGACAATTGCAAATTGTGAGCAATCATTGAGTCCCCCAGTGATATTAACATATTGCAGGCACGTTTAAAGCAGATAAAAGATTGGTGCCGATGCCATGGATTAAAGTTAAATGCAAAAAACTGCATTATTATTCCTTTTGGGAAAGCTGACATCCCTGTTAATTACATTAAAGACAGCACCCCCCCCAACTGTAAACCTAGTGGTATCTGATCTGGATACTCTGGTTGATAGCAATCTGAGCTTTGACCATCATGTATCTACAATAGTAAGGAAATCATTCTATGTGGTGCATCTTATAAGCAAAAGCACTGCATCTAGATCTAAGAATATTATAATTCTATTACACTCAGCCCTTATCAGACCAGTAATTGAGTACAATGCTCTCTTTTGCATGTACCTCAACAGACACCTGTAACAATTGGAGAGGCCACAGAAGTTTCTCACCAAGTAATTACAGGGTACACAAAACAAGTCTTGTGCAGAAGGACTGAAAGCCGTGTCACTGTATTCTGTCTCTTACAGGTTGCTAAGGGGTAACCTGTGCCTGCCTTACAAGGTAGTCTCTGACCCCCCCCATGTAAATGTCACACATTCATAAATCAAACCGCTTGAGGGTCATTCGCTCCAAGGATCTTAACCTAGCCTCTGACATGAACAGGTCATGCTGGATAGACAGATAGATCTCCCAGAGGCTGCCACTTCTCTGTAATAAGCTTTGATGACCCTCTTCAAATGCAACCTAGATCAATGAATGGGTGACTGCAAATTCACTCCTGTGGTGGTGCCTATGTTCCTTCTGTGGAGAGGAAGTCAGTATTAACTACTATAGACCCTTACCTCCTCAAACTTCACTCACCTAACCACAGACAACTGGGGAAACTCGGGCTAAATATGGCTAAGCTTATAAGGGCTCTAGAACCATTAGACCACACCTCTCAACTGTATAGATTTTCGAAGAATGTCCAGAGTTTTGCCTCATATTTTTGGTCCATTTTTCATAAAATTGTGGTTTTCTGGCAAATTAGTGGCAAATTATTAAAGACTGAAGTTAGGAAAATAATGACAGACATCTGAGTTTCAGACTTCATATCCTTCAGAAAATCCTTTCTAAAGCCTTTTATTCTATCTACTTTCTAAGTTTGTAAGAGCAATATTTAAAAATTGTCCCTATTTTTTGGCCTTTGTCCCACTTTTATTAATGACTTTGTCCAGATTTCTTGCCCTAAGAGGTTGACAGGTATGCTTTAGCCTAGTAGCCTTCTATGAACCCGTGAACTTATGAACACCATGACAAAGAATTGAAATTTATTTTGAAATGAAAAACAAAGTCACTTGGATGCTTAGCAAACTGAAATAACATACTGAATAACGAATGCACATTCTCTAAAAGGTGTTCATTTACTGATTTGCCCATTTTCAGGATTTTAATCAAATACAAGTACAAACATAAGAAACTGAGACACAGGGAAATAAATGATATACCGTAAGTTGTGGCTGATATACTTATTTTTAAGTCATAATTATATTTAAGTTGATTTAAACATAAAAGCAGCAGCCAAAAGCACATCTGCCAAGAACTGTACTATCAAAGAAGCTTAGATTTTCTTGACAGCATAATTAACTGAATAAACAAAACTAGAATAATATAATTGAGACTTTCATCATATTTGGTTTTTATGGGCTTATGAGTGCCTTGCCAGCCAGCAAGTACTATTTTATAATGATTATTATCTAATGAAAGTTTTATACAATATACACACATTTGAAAACAGGCAATTTCATGTTTTCTGAAGAATCCATGTTTTGTTTGATATCTGTAAACCTTATTTAAAAATAAAAAATAAGCAAAATTATAGTATGAGACTCAGTAATGTCATAATTGCTAAAAAGCAGAAGCAAAAAAAAAAAAGAGATGGAAGAACAGAAAAAAGTACAGAAAATAAAATCTTAAAACAAGGGATATTAGGGAAAAAAAAGATTAATAACAGATTCAGCTTATTAAAATTACAGCAGTTATACTTCGAAAAAATATCTAACCAAAACTCCTTGCATTTTATGGTATGTATAGCCATGCTATCTTTTTTGATAACTCTTCAGACTGAAATACTTTTTGCTACCCCTAGCTCAACTGCTGCAATAGTGGTACATTTCTGACACATTTGTTCACAATGTCCCTCCTTACTCAGCAGCAAACATTACCCTATAGGGATTCCGTTTCTCCAGGAAAAAAACAGCCTTTGCATGATCACAGTTATTACTTGGGATTTTTTCCACGTTAATTTCCTACTTCCTAACCTGTTCTGCTGTTAAGAATAAACCATAGGAAGCTCATCTGCCTCTTCCGAAGGACTTTTAAAGTAAACCTTAAAGGCAGAGGGCAGGATTCATGAAAAAAAAACTAATACCATGCACAATCTTGTTTGCTAAGTGCATTACATCAGATCGATTCAGAAACCTGTCTAGTGCTACAGTGGTCAGGCAGCTTTGGTTTGTAGAATTAAATACGATTTTGGTTACTAGTATTACACCAATCTCACTGTCGAAGTACATATGCAAATGCAGCAGCCCAAGGGTGCAGCTAATAGTTATTAAACCATGTGAGCATTCCCATAGTTTTTGACAGGAACAAAATAACACTGTAAAACACTGTAAATGGAAGAATAGATCAGCAGTGTTCTTTGGAGAGCAAAAAAAAAAAAAAAAGGGTACATAGTCTTTTGATCTTGTATACCTATTCATTCCTATCGCACATAAGTACTGTGAAGTAAAGTGTGTGTGTGTGTGTGTGTGTGTGTGTATGTGTGTGTGTGTGTGTGTGTGTGTGTGTGTGTGTGTGTGTGTGTGTGTGTGTGTGTGTGTGTGTGTGTGTGTGTAGAGCATGAAGAAACCTTCTAGACAAAATCCTTTCTTAACATATGTTGCATCCACTGTTTTCATAATAATGGACAGCTTGTTTTTTTTTTGCTGGTAAACACTATTTATATTTATAGTTTTCATAAAACATTCACTTATCAAGCCGTACTTAAAATGTTATACTTCTTTGGTAATTGTTAACTATCAGTCAAATACAAAGATAGTTTGGCAAAAATATTTGATAAAAAATGTGTACAATCAGATGCTCAAATAAATTCAAATGTATGGCATTTTAACCATTGCACAACATAATTGGTCCAGATCCCCTTCAATAAAAACACCACACCGAAATAACATATGACGACCTGTTACTGGACAACATTCTTAATCACAACCTTATTGAAAACATTCTTAATCACAAATCAATTCATATTGCATAACATTTATTAATCACAACACTAACATAACATCCATGTAACAATTTAACAGGGTAGAGTATCCCACACACCCTGCCTAAAAGTAAGGAACATTGCCTCAGATACTTACTTAGCCTTACTTTTCAGAAGTAGTGTGCAACCACTCATTTCCATCAACAACCAATTTCCTTTACAAATCCAATGCAGCACCAGAGGGGTTAACAGAAGAGGGCAAGCCTGCCCTTTTCTAAGCCAACATACCAATCCACATATGACATAAGCAATCTCCTTCATGTAATATAAAAGGGGAAAAGGGTCAGCTGCAAGTTTATGCCTAAAACTAATCTCTCAACTCTGTTAATCTCACATAAATTGCTTAAGCCACTCCCTATGGTTACCTCACTTCCCTCAACCTTCTTCCCTCCAAGTTAACCCTTTCCTGAACACAATTCCACTCAAATTCTCTATTCTTCCCCTACAACCCCCCAAACTCTATCTACCTCCTTTAAACTGCCCTTACTTACCCTACCCTTAATTAACATAGCCACTTAAAGTGGCTGTGGACAAATTAGTTTGTTCCCAAACCACATTTTTCCAGATCCCCTTCAATAAAAACACCATACTGAAATAGCGTATTACAACCTTTTATCGAACAATGTTCTTGAATACAACTTTATTGAAAACATTCTTTATCACAAATCAACATTTGTTAATCACAACATTAACAAAAAGGAAGCTTTACCAAAGCATGGCCAATAAAGCTTAATATACTTTATTTGAGTAAGTGCTTTCACGAACCCTGTTTGCTTCTTCAGACTCTAAAAACTATCACACATCCAAAACAGTACTTAAATAAAAATTCAAAAATTGAGCAGCCAACAAGATACTTCCAATTGACAATGTAGCTCAAACATTTAAAGAAACAGTAACAGCAACCTAAAAAAGTTAAAGTAACAACATAGTAAAAACAAAAACACAAACAATTTTCTGTATAATAAAACATCAAATTAGATGCAGCAGTCAATGAGTCACAAATGCATATAAAAAAACCTTTGCAAACAACTATGTCATGTTCTTTCTATATAAAAATCCTCACATTTGTTAATTTGTAAGCAATTACAATACTGTACATCATATCAGATGTTAGAAAGGCAGAATGAATACCTTCAGCCTAATAAGGAGCAAGTAAAGAACATAAACTAACACCATCAAAACGTAAGTCGTCAGTCTGCACTTTATAATCAGCATTAGGCTGAAAGATAGACTCCAGGATGCACTGTGTGAATGTAGTGAGGCATTCCACTATATAATGCTAGTCCATCTCTAAACTTAAACATGACTTTAGCTGTTATGATAAGTCAAAAATGTCAAACAGAAGCTCAGGTCTACTACCTAACAGTAAAACTCACATAAAGAAGACACAATTAAACATATCATTAAATTAAACTAATCCATTCCTAAAACAGGAACACTTATACACACATGCCCTTTGGCTGCTGATAACAATAATAAACTATTAAACTGCACATTAAATCTGTCAACTATTGATGGAACTTACATTCAAGTCACATTTCATTTGAAGGATGGTTCAATCCTATGCCCATAACTTCAATGCAAGTGCAGACTTCACAAGAGCAACACAACGCTGTCATCAATCGCAGGCCAAACAAAAATTACTGCTCTGTTAAGCTAGGTCTTAAATAAACTACCCATGGCGCCATCTACTGTTAACTTCACAATATATCACTTTAGCTGCTAATATGCAAGCAATAATGTCTTACAGGGTGTGTGTTAATGTGTAATTAACACCCTCCTAAGGGCGTTATGAGGCCTGATGCTACTGGTGGAAGGCCTCCATACCCCTGGAAGGGCATTAATTACACAATAACAAACACCCTGGAGGGCATTACTACACTTAGAGAATGGGATCTCTGTAAAATTGTTGTGTTTTACTTGCTTATTTTTTTAAATACTATATTATTGTTTTTTATATATTTTTTAATGTAAAATAGTTCCTCCATGCATGGTTTCAAACTTGCTGTTGAATAAGCTAATGGTATTGGGAGGAAGCATTTTACAACAAACATATATAAAAAAATAATATAGTGATTAAAAAAAATAATAACCAAGTAAAACAATTTTACAGAGATGCCATTCTCTCTCTCTCATATACAGACTCTTCTGCTTTCACACACATACATATACACGCACAGTCTCCTCTGCTTTCATACACACATGCACTCACACAAGATCACTCTCACTCTCAGTCTCTCACACACACAGACCCCTCTGTTTTAATACAGGCATTTACTCACACCGGATCACTCTCACTCTCTCTCAATCTCTCACACACAGACACAGTCTCATCTATTTTCATGCACACATTCAGTCAGACAAGATCACTCTCACTTTCTCTGTCACTCTTAATCTCTCTCACACACACACACACACACACACACACACACACACACACACACACACACACACACACACACACACACACACACACACAGTCTCTCTCCTTTTTTTTGTTTTACATTTTATGTTCACTAAACAGCAGAACCACTGCTTAGCGAGTGTAAAACAATGGCGGCCGTTAGCTTCTTCTGCAGTCCGAGCTTCATGGCAGCTTGATATCCTGCTGTGAAGCAGTGGTCTCATTTGTCAGTGGGCATTACTTGTACATTAATACCCTGCTGGAGAATGTTCCGTCTCCAATCAAGGGTGTTGATGTACAGTCTGCCCATTCTCTAACAAAGAATGTAACTCAACCTTAAAACTGATAGATATTACTACAAAGAAAATTTGCCCATCTCACATATACAGATAGCCTCAAACAACCATCAACATATTCAGTTTTACATATAAAGAAATAAATCTAGTGCCTTAATTATTTAAGGCTAGACCTACTAATCTCACATACAATATAACATTCTAGTCACCATACTATGCTCACCTCTTTAGTCTCCTACCTTGCAAGGCTTGTCTAATTGGCACAAATTCATTCAACCCCAACCCCTTAAGTCTAACAATCCATTGGGACTCCAAAGTCTCTGTACAACTGATCAAATCACCTCCTCACAAGTGATCATAAAGCATATCTATAACCTTAAACCAAAATGTATGAGAATAATCTGTATTCAAAGTATGTTTGTCTAAGGCACTACATTCTAATTTCCTCTTTGTACAATAGCTATGGTCATGTATCCTCTTGCCTGCTCTTGGTCTTGCCCACATAAAAACATGAGCAGGCCACACAGCAGACTAAAGAGACCACATTTTTACTGTTACAACCAGCTTCCACTTTGAACTTAAACACTCTACCTGTATCCAGGTGCCTAAATACCCCACACACACACTCTGTAAAGCAACAGAAATTACAGCTGTTGCAAGTAGTAGTCCCCATGGGAACACCGTACTTGATTTGACATGATGACATAACATACATTTGGATGATGGTGTATTCTTATATCTAAACCTAGGGTGAGCTCCAGCCACCCTTATAACTTTCTCATCCAACTACAGAATCCCTCAGTTCCTATGATAAATCTCTCTTAACCAGTGTATATCACTACTATATGTAATGATGACCATATTACTTCCATTAGTTCTCTCCACCTCCCTCACAGTGGTAGCATGCTTAGAAAAAATGGTCTTGCTCTTGTGCACCTCAAAGCATTGGAACCATTCACACCCTTGTCAATCTCATTCTAGACATACCTCCTTTTTTTCAAATTAACCCCTAACTGTTACAAATGTGCATCAAAAACAGTATCATCAGCACAAAGCCTAGACAACATCATGGCCTGTCCTTTAGCTATGTTATTAAAAATGTGCTGTGGGTGCATGGTAGAGTGATGAAGTAAAGATCTCTTACTGCACTGCACTCCTTCATGTAAAGATCAGTGTTAATGGATTCACATGGGTCTCTACTAACAAGGGCATTCAAAAACTCAACTCTTTCAAGTGAAGACTTTGCCATAAATTTAAGAAGTGAGGTACTGTCATTCAGCATAGATAAAACTAACTCAAAAAATTATACGACCAAAACTATTACAAAGACAACTGGCAACATGACTAGAATCACAATGCACAATTTTAATGAAGCGCTTTTCATACAAAACATATAGCTGAACTTCATCAGATAATGAAATCCATATTACACAAGTTTAAATAAGGCTGAATCAAGTCAGCTGATCTGTCGGCCTTTAAATTTTAAAAACACAGTGTTTAAAACTAATATTTAAAATCATTTTCTGTTACTATTTGTATTCTTACTAATAACATAATGACTAATAACAGCAACAGCAGCACTAAATTAAAAAATATTCAAAGAAATTTATGACATTCAAATAAGACAATATAGCAAAACTATCAAGAACTGCATAATACTAAATGCTTGTAATATGATTACTACGGCTTTTCATCTCAATAAGCTCTTCAGTTTCAAACAACATGTAATGGAACACATGTTGTTTAATCCTGGAAAGTTATAAGCATTAAGGCGAATTTGCCAAAGAAGCTCTAGTTTCTCCAATAATACTGTAAATGGACCTCCTCTTGGATTACTTTCTACTTGGTCAAATATCCAAAATTTAAATGTACGTTCTGGAAATTGATCTATATGCTTTGCCAGAGCATTTTCCAATTTATGTTTGTTAATACTATATATGTGCTCATATGCCAGATCGCTTAGTCTGCATTTGGTTTTCCTGACGTGGAATGCTTCGCAGCATTGACATTTTGCCACATATACAATCATTCTGGAATTACAATTAAATTTCTTCATACTGTTCAAGTGTATATTGTTAACATACAGCGATGAGCCAACTAGAATGTATCTACAGTAAGGACAGTTACCTTTTCATGAAAAGAGCATACCCTAGCATATTGATTGATAATTTAATAGAAGAAGTCAGTAACAAAAGATCCAATGGTATTTATATACCAATTCTTAATAATATCCAACATTCTATTCTGATGAATGTGATGAATGTAGTAGGTAAAAATCCTGACCATGAACTGAACATTGGGTTAGATACGAGTGAAACTGATTTTACAACCAGTTTTGTTACAACCTTCAATATGGACTATCGGTATATAAAAATTATACTAATTAAAAATTGGAATGAAAGATAGGTCGCTAGTGGAAAAATTAGGGATTGAGCCAAAATTTATAGCTATGAAAGGTAGGACTATTTGAATGTGAATTCCGAACACAGTCACACATAGTAGGAATAAGACAGTGTGGTAACTGTGTCTTTAAATTTTAGAGGTTGCGAGATCAACTGACTTGATTCAGCCTTATTTAAACTTGTGTAATATGGATTTCAATATCTGGTGAAGTTCAACTATATGTTTTGGACGAAAAGCACTTCATTAAAATTGTGCATTGTGATTCTAGTCATGTTGCCAGTTGTCTTTGTATTCAGCATAGATAAAAAAAAATCCAATTCACATTCTAAACTACACCAAGTGAGGAATAAATCATCCACAAATCTTCAGTAAAACCGGACCTGGGACACAGGTAGAACAACTCTGGTTTCCCATTCTGCAAGCACCATGTTGGCATCGCTATGGGCACAAGGAGTGCCCATAGCTACGACAGATATCTGCAGATACTATTCCTAATCAGACATATAAACATTATTCTCTAAAACTACTTCCAAAAACAAAGGAGGTCAACAAAGACTAAATCATATTTACTCCACTTTAACAAAAAGCTCCTCACCATTTCATTACCCTGTTGATAGGGTGTAACTGTAAATAATGATTGAATGTCCATGGTGACTAATAATACCTGCTCTAGATCTGCAGATCATTCCACATACTCAAACAAATCTGATAGAAATTGTTTAGTGTACCTGAAAACATACATGTACTTATCAAGAATAGGCCTAAGAAATTTCTCTATATAGATAGAGAATGGCTCCGTCAAACAAACCCTACCAGCCACCACAGGCCTAAACGGGTGTCTCAGTGGAACTTTATGGACTTTGGGCATCCCTTGTATAACCAGTACAAATGGGGCCTTTATGAAAAAACAATCAAACTGATCTTTATAATAGTTTGTGTTAAGGCAATCCAGCTGCGTGTTCATTATATCATTATGCATGTGTTTTATATCTGCAGCACAGATAACTGCATATGTATTCAAATCTCCCAGCATCTGTTTCATGGATTCAAATAGCAATCTTTATTTATGACCACCACCAAGCCACCCTTGTCTGCAGAACGTATAACAATGTTCTTGTAATTCCTCAACTCATCCAGGGCTACTTTTTTAGCAACTTATAGGTTATAGAATCTACATTTTCTATTACTATCATTGAATAACTTATAAATATCATATTCACATTTTCTAGTTAACAACTCTACAATCTGATAGTTCTGTGGAACAAACGCACTAGGCTTCTTAAAAATATTATCAACTGCATCCAAGGCAATATTATCATTACAGTACATAATTCTCAACATCAAAGTCCAGATAAATAAGTTCAAGTCCATAATACAATCAAACAAGTCCATAGGGTTGAGATGGTATAAAACTCAAGCCCTTATTCAAGACACAGAGGTCATCAGTAGACAACTGTCTGTCTGAGAGATTGCACACCACGGTGTATCTCTCACTGTCCACATTTTATTTATAGTGGGATACCCCCATATCCCCCTGGTTGTTTCCTCCTCCTTGTCCTTCCCTGACTCCTGGACATCTCTTATGAGGTATTCCAGCCTTGCCTGATGTGGCAGGGGAACTGGGGGAAACCTTCAGTTCTGCACCCCTCTCAGTCCTTCACTTAACTGCAGTATCTATCAACTGTCCATCATCATGTGTGTTGACAGTTTTGGAATCTTAGAGAGATGATCCCATTCCTCTCTCCAAATGGGGTATTGTATGCAGACTCATTCTGTCTAATAGGTTCATTGTCTTAAGGCACAATCTGTACCACTTCAGCCACCACAGTAGTACTTACTCCTTCTCCTGTGTTACTGACATCAACCTTACTGCTCACTGGTTTAGGCCCCAAAAACACATGGTTATTGCTAAAATCATTCAAGTCCCTTTACAGATCCTTCCTCTTCTGACCTCTTAGTTTCCTCTCATACATGCAAGCATTGTGAATGACCTCACATAGAGCGAGGTCCATAGCATCTGCACTGCAAATGTTGTACATAGTATCCTGCAAGGACTGAATTACACTTAACAGCTGCATTTCCATGGGCTTGAAATAATCAATCAATAGTCTTGTGTATTTATTTCTGATCTCTATGTTAATTTGCTGCCATTTAGTAAGCAGGTCAGGGTACAGTTTAACATGGAAGTATACCCTGCTCACCCTGCCCAAAAATAAGCAGTGTTTTCTCAACCACTCATTTACTCTTTCTTATCAGAAACAGTGTACCACCGCTCACTTCCATAGTCAGCTAATCTCCTTTCCAAATCCAACCTAACACCAGCGGGGGAACAGAAGATGGCAAGCCTGCCCCAGGCTGTTCTCCTTCCCTTACTGCAGCCTTTTCACCAAACTGTCCAAAAGCAAAGCCAGGTGTACATTAAATAAATCCAACCCTAAATCATTTAGGTGCACTTCAACCTGTTTAAACCACACTGGGTCCCTATCATCAAAGTCCCTATGCTCTATGGTATAAATGCCCCAATTAACCAAATGCCTTGCCAACCTGAAATTTACAAATCAATGGGGATGCTCAATACCTATAAAGCTGCTTGTATTCTATCAAACCAGAAGTGGCTCTGTTTCCGACCACACAATAACCATACCCAGAAATCTCCCTTGTAAAGCAGCTAAGCCCTAGATTACCAGAAAAAACAATTACTTTTTAGCAATGATACCTAAATCATCACCTGTGAGGTGAACTACCAAAATTTATGGAATCCCAATCCACAACTGCATTTTATCACAGTCCTCCTCAAGTTGATGCCATCTGAGACCTCTGGTACCGTACCACTAGACTTTCCACCCATCACTAAACCCAGTTCACTGCCATCCATCCGAGCTGTCACCTGTTATGCCATCCAATAACTATAGGAATGACTCAAAATGACAATCTCTTTCTCTAAAAACAAAACAAAAAAAACAAACAAAACAAACAATCACCTCATCTCTATTCTTTGCCAAAAACATCGGCATCTCCCTACCCATCTGATCTGATTTTGGATCTACACAACCATACTTCAACTGTCATTGAAAATATGATCATATCTTGTCATACCAGGGACCCCAAATCTCAGAAACCTGAAATGCACCCATGTATGTCCATACTGACAATGTCACCCACAAATTATAATACACTGAGCCTCCTTTCAAAACTTTAAGCCCTTCAACAAAATCTTAAGAGGCTGTCTTGTCATCAGATAATGCCTATCCACCCTATCACCACAACTCTACCCCATCCTTTCACCATATGAGCTACCATCCAGGATTTTGTAAAGTTCTGTAAAATCGCCACCCATGCAAATATGCTGATAAAAGCCAAATCTACCTTAACTGACTTAACAGCCCTCCCTTTCACTCACACTAAGGCTAAATACTGTAGCAACAGTTCCTCTGATGTAATTTCCTCTTCTTCTGACAGCTGCAAAACAAATTCGTCAAACTCAGATAAAGCACTACCATAGGCTTTCCTTGTCAAGACTGCCCAAGACTGTTGAATCAACTGCCTCATCACTTCAGTCCAATCTGCCACACTTCTTCTGGCAACCCAGTTGGTTTGCCTGCTGCCTCTGGGGCTAATTGCCAGAACATGCAAAACTAAAAATGAGACAAACTGTCAACAATCCGATTTTTAGCACCAACCAAATGAACACCTGTGAAAGGAAAAATTATGAACAAACTCTGGAAAATCAATTTTTGCAACAACAACAAAAGCAATCTAGACTTTGCTTAATTTGAATGAAACACCCTCACTATGGCCATATTGTTGGAATAAAAAAAAATCACCCTTCTACATGTAACTTCTCCTGCCATACCACCAGCACTGCCCAAATAGGCATCAATTCCAGAAAAGCCACATCCTTCCTCCATTCATCATTCCAGTCATCAGGCGAATGAGCCACAAACCATTCACCACCAAAAATTGCTCACATACGAATACTTCAAGCTACATCTGTGAAAAATTTCAAATCACATTGACTGACCCAGTCCTCCTGCCAAAATGAGATACCATTAAATTGATCTAAAAAGGGCAACCACATTGCTAAATCTTCCCACACCAGCTTGCCAATCCTTACCCAATGGTGCTTACTTCTCCCATTATTTAACAAAAATGCCACTGACCTAAAAAATGTCCAGCCAGCATGCACATCCAGGCAGACAAAGTTAAGCAGCCCTAAATGCTTCATGACATCCCTAATCTGCACCTTCTCATTGCCAATCATCTAAGCAATCTTCATCCGCAACCACTTTATCTTCTCATCCGGAAGACAAATAAACTTGGTCCATGGCAAGTGGCTTCCATGTACACAAGTCCTTTTAATTCCATTTAAAAACTTGGTAAAACACTTTAAAAATATTGCAAAAACACACACCCCTCAAAAATAATCAATCAAAACTAATATTCAGATAAGGAGTACCTACACCCTATTATGTTTGAGGTGGGTGTGTTTTTGAAAGCCTCTTTTAAGCTTACTGTGTTAGTAGCTAGCAGTTCTGAAGATGTTGAACTAAGAGCCAAAAGTGCTCAGCCATCTAGCTTTCATTTGGTGGTATTTTGTAAAGTGTTTTACCACATTTTTTAATGGAATTAAAGTGACTTGTGTATGGATTGTGAATTTCTATTCAGTATCTGGGTTTGGTTCTTTTCTTTTCTTATCCAGAAGACAAAACAACCCCTGCCCTGCATCTGCCGACAAACACAGAAAGTACAGGGCAGGGCTGTCCAATTTCTGTGTAGCCAACGGAAACCCCAACTCCTCACAAATCTTCAAGAACACCCGCATTCCCTCAAATGTCTCTATAAACCCTTCACCTATCTGCAAAAAATCATCCAAGTAATGAATTGCCTTCTGAGTACTCACCCTTTGCTGACAAATCCAGTGAAGTGTGGTGCTAAATTTCTCAAAGGTGGCATACGCCACTGAACACCCTATTGGCCTGACCTTGTCAAAATAAAATTTGTTGTTGATCATCATACCTAGTAATGGACATTCCTCTTCTGGTAATATTCAAAAGGCAGATTCGATATCTACCTTTACTAACCAAGGGTCTGGAAATCCTTTAATGATTTCCACTGCTTCATCCTGTGAAGCATACCTAAACTTTGAATCCTCTTTGGAAACGAAATTATTAACCGAATTTCCTTCAGGATAGTACAAGTGGTGAATCAACTGAAAGTCACCCATTGACTTCTTAGGAATGAAACCCAATGGTGACACCTTAAAATTGAAAAGAGGATGGTAATCAAAAAGCCCCAATAACCTGCCAGCATGCAGCAAGTGTTTCAAAACATTTTCGTCTCCCGCACTGAATGTAAATTTTTACAAAGTGAACGATCCTCATAAATCCCAGACTTAACGGAAACCCCCTGGAAATCCCCCTTACCAACTCTGCTGCATAAATTAGCTACCAATTCACAAAACAGAGCATTAATATTTCTAGAAACTGGTTCTGCACAAAATCTAACAATCAAGGATTCTTTTGACCACCCACATCTTAGTGTAACTGAGGAAAAATACCTAAGAATACCATGAGATCAAAATATGTCATTCTAACATATATGAAAACCCAAGCTGAAAAATAGGTAGTCTCCTTCCATAAAAAACAAGGCCAGTTATAACCATCAATATGCAATGACTAGATGGAAATATACTAAGCTAGCTGCATGACATCACTGCTTTACAAACAACTAAGAGCAATGTTCATGGATTTATGCACTTCTCGAACAACAGTAAGCACCACTGTTTAACCATAAACATAGCAAATGGGATTCTAGTAACCATCATAGAATCATTCATGTGAAACACATTGAACTGCAAACTACTCTAGAACAGTCACTATCCCCTCTAGAAAATATGATTCAAATAAAAAAAAAACACGTTATGCACTACACAATCCTTTACCTTAGTAGTAAGGCAAAACGCTTTCTCAAAACTGTTTCCAGCAAAGCTCAATATCATTCCCCAGGAAATAAGAAAAATAAAGTACTTAGAGAACACCAAGGGAACAAGTCAAGCAGCATATAAAGACGGAATGGAAGTGCATGCTTAATTGATGATAACTAAGCTATGATAACAACACTATGGACACTGTCCATCTCTAGGGAATTCCATACCATAACAAGTACTTCTACCAAGCTGAAGCATAGCCACATAAATAAAATAAAAACTAATATATGAAATAATCTGTAATGTCTACTTGTACAAAACTGACATTCCTGTTTTCTGCTTTCATTTCCTTACTTTTTTTATTATTAAAAGAATCTAAATAAATAGTATGCATGTATACAGACCATTAAGTCCTAACTGCATAATATTTCTGTGTACATACCCTAAATAATTATATTGCTCTCTATTTATTTTAGGTGTCGTATCACAATTCCTTTCAAAGACTGAAAATCTGTGTTCATTTATGTCTGCATTGTGAAAATCTTCTGCGAAAGGATATGCTTATGAATGAAAAGAATAGTCTGACCAGTTCTATCCCCTGGTTATCGTATGTAAAAAATAAAATATAAAACAGATACTTGTTGGGCAACGTAAAGAAAATTATGTCTGATTGTTCTAGTTTATGTGATTTATACTTTTCATATCGTTTACTAAACTGCTATTAGGAAAATAATGAAATTCTTACTAAGCCACATAGCAAATATTATATAAACTAGATTAGACAGGATTTATTGATAATGTTGATTTAAATATACTAACTCAAAACAGTATCTGACAAGACTTAAAATATGTTTTTATACTAAGGAAATATTGTAATGAATGAAATGTTAGTAAAAAATGATAAAACACCTTTCTTTATTCCTTTCAATCCAGTCTTCACATAAAACACATATTTTTCTTTTCCAGCATGAGGTAATGGAATTATTTACAGGAAACAATAAGTATAAAAACAGTAAGCAGCTCCATTCAGTAAAACCAAGCTGCATCTTTATAAAGAAAGTTGCAGTTTACATATATGCAATAAAATGGGTCTACTTCAGAAGACTGAAAACCAAAATAACTGAATCCCAAAAGACTGAAAATTCAAAATGCTGAATGATGGAATTTGTCCCTTCTCCACTGTTGTGCGATCTTGGAGTTGGCATATATAGTTAGCAGCGGGGGCTTACCACCCTGCATTAAAAATGTATTCAGTAGTTTGAATTTTCAGTCTTTTTGGGATTCATTCTTTTGGTTTGTCAGTCTTCTGAAGTTACCCATATAAATATATGTGTGTGCATGCGTGTGTGTGTGTGTGTGTGTGTGTGTGTGTGTGTGTGTGTCTGTTTGCCTGTGTGTGTGTGTGTGTGTGTGTGTGTGTGTGTGTGTGTGTGTGTGTGTGTGTGTGTGTGTGTGTGAAACACACAAGAAATATCTTCAAAATATTTTATCAAACATAGTGTAATACAGGCCTCCTAAGAGCTTCGAAGCTTAAACAAAAGACAGATACAAAGCCTGGCTCTATTATCACCAGCACTCTGCTTCTACTTTAACCAACAATATATTCATATAGAGTTACACAATGAATGGACCAGGAGGGAATAGCAAGGCAAGTCATCTTCTGTTTGCACTATCCAGCCTTGTATTTCTTCATCTGGTAGTCACTATCTTACTGGAGGGTATTATTGACAGATTGCCAGAGATCTTGTCTTATAGCCACCTATTCACAAACTTTTAAACAAGTTATTAAACGTTGTATAACAGTCTCTGTAAGTGATGCAATCAAAATGTGAGCAACACTTGTAAGGAACATATTTCTCCATTCAAAGAAAGGGAAAGCCACAGGGTAAAATGTGAAAATGTAAAGGATGGAAATAAGGCAGCTGAAATGGCATACCACAATGCAAATCAGAATAGCAGCAATGCAATATAATGCAGCAATAAGTGGGTAGTAGTAAGTGTGTATTTTTTCCAATAATAGTGAGCGTTTAGTGCTATATTTTGCAAGATTTTAAGGATCTGATCAAAAGAACTTCTGCTGTTTCTGTTTTAATGGAGATGACTGACAACTGAGCCCCATAAGATCAGGAAGCCAAATTAGTATTTTATTTTATTGCTTAAAATGCTAAACTACTTTTTGTAATTGTATTTTTATTAATTTGTACTACAGAAAAAGTCTGCTTCTGTGAGTTTTTATTTTATTTATTTATTTATTTTTTTTGCTTGTGTTTAAAGTACAGTCCTCCATTTTGCTGGACTGCATTGAACTACTCAAAACATGCTCTGCTGCATCTATATTACTGCTCTGCTTGCATCTGTATTATTGGAAATGAACTGCAGCCAGCCCCTCTAAAATCAGAGATGTATTCGTAAATGTTTACAAGAATAATCTAACTTATCAGACATATCATTGAGTACAATGCCCCTTTTGGTATGTACCTAACCAGGCATATCCAACAATTGGAACGTTCACAGAAGTTCCACACTAAAAGAATACAGTGCATAAGTAAAATGTCCTATGCAGATCACCTCAATGCCCTATCCCTGTATTCTGTCTCTTACTGGCTTTTCAGGCGAGATCTATGCCTGGCGTAGAGGCTGTTGTCAGACCCCAGTCTGATGGACCTCCTGCAGATACACAAAACAAACAGCACCAGAATTTCCCATTCTAAAGACTTAATCCTTGCCTGTGATATAAATAGGGCCTGCTGGAGAGATAGGTATATATCCCAGAGACAATCCCATCTATGGAACAGGCTCCCCATCCACGTGAAGCAGAGTTCTTCCCTAACCCAATTCAAGTGCAACTTGGACAATTGGATGGGAAACTGGAAATTCATCCCTGGTTTGGCACTTATGTCTCTAATGCAAACAGGTATCCTGTAAATGGTTCATCTCCCAGGCCCATGTTTACACTTATCAAAGGTGTCAGAACTTGCCAGAGATTTGGGATGCATGGCTAGGCTTAAAAAGGCCCTTGTGGTCGTTAGCCTAGTAAACACCTATGAACCTTTCAACCTGTAGAACAGTCATGGTAATTGATGCAATGAACATGTTCAATTTTTTTAAATAAATAACTTCTCTACTGCTTCTAATTATGTTTTGTTTAATTTGTACTCTGGGAAAAGACATTTTAATAATGAGAGTTTAGTTTGTGTGTATAAGTAGCTTGCTGGTGCTCTTGGCATTTAATTCTACCACTGATTAGCAGAGATTAAACTATTTGGCTAGACAGTTATTTAAATGTATGTGTCTTGTGAATCTTTGTGCTCTATTTTGCTGGGCTGCATTGAGCTGTGTACCATACAACAGGTAAGTACAGTGCACTCCATAGTTATAAGCCATTAGAATTAAACCAGTCTATAGAGCTAAAGGTCTATATTATTTGGCTGTCACATTAGACTTTGCAATCCATGTTCAATTAAAGTGCTACTAGCTGCCCTTATGTGAGGCACATTGCACACATAGTCGATGAGTTGTTAAAACATTGTATCGAACACCAGGGAGAAGAACTTTGTGGAACTAATACTCCAGGGACAGTCATGGTATATTGAATATTTTACAAAAGAATTGGGCAATATTTTCCGCAGATAGTCATATTTTTAGAATAGTGGGTGAAAAACTTAGAGCAGTGTATAGGGAGGACACACTGATTAAAAATGTGTTAGAAGAGCACAAAAAGGTAAAAACAAATAGGTTAATAGGGATGGCAAAGTATGGAAATGTTTACAATGTTTCTATATACTAGTGAAGGACAGAAGTCTCTGAGGAAAGACTTACAATTTAACAGGTCCTTTTACTTGTGACTCTAAATGAATAGTATATAGAGCCTGCTGTCAGTAGTGTTCTGCTTTCCATGTGGGTAAGACTTGTAGAAAGTTAAAAGAGAGACTATTCAAGAATTTTATGGGCATTAACATTAAGAAGAAGAAAAATACAAATGCCCTATTCAGACATATAGGTGAATATCCCACGCGTTCATAGTTATTCATCAGGTGGTCAAGGATCAGTGGGGTTTTATCACTAAAGAGCATTTAAATAACTGGGAGCTAAAATGACAGCTCATTTTAAATGTCACAAACCATCCAGGGCTAAATGAATGCTGTTCTATAAATTCTGTATTAAATTAAAGCAATTAAAAGTATAAAGAATGTTAAATGTTGAAATTTAGTCTTTTAACAATGAAGTGCGTGTTTTAATATAAAACAATTGTATGCATTTTTCATTCGTATATAACTATATTTTTCTAAAAAAGTTTTATAATTATTTCTAAAGTATTAATGGTGTTAATTAGGTGATTTCATGCTGAGTATGTGATTTAACAGTTTTAGATAGTTCTGAAGAAGTCTTGATATTGTAGATGAAAGCATTAAATGCGGGTGTATATTTTAAGGAACAAAACAATGGTTTGGTCTGGTTATTGAGTTTGTCTTGCTGCTTCAACAACAATCTCTGCTACCTCATACAGAGACTTGCATTTATTTGGTTATTAATGTCTCTGGTACCAGTTTGTAGTTTGTGAATATTATGTTTACTGATGCAGGAGCATTAGTGGATGATGAAATAACTTTTGGAGCATTTTTAGCACTGGGGATTTAACTAATTTATTGCAGCAAGTGAGTCAACAGTTAAAAAATTTGGGGATGCAGACGACATCTCAGCTGTCTTTCCTGGATGTTATTATGACTAATGGGGGACGCCTGGGGCTCCAACTCACTCAGTGATCACCTAATTCATCATTGCCTCCAGTTTTATCCAATAATCGACTAGATTTCCAAGTTCGGAAGACTAATAAGTTTGACTTTAGTGGATTGAGTGTTTCACACAATGCAGAGAGGGTAACAAATTCTATTGGAAGTCAGTTGTTCAATTTTGAAAAGAAGTTAACTGTTTTTAAAAAATTACAGCTTGAGAACATTTACTTCCTCAAAACCATTTCAGCAAATATTGTGCCTAGAGGACTTGGTTTCCTGACAGAGTCCAAAAAGGTACTGAATTTTATGATGAACTAATTGATATTTTTAATAAAGCTGGTCTGGATGTGTCAGGGAGTATGGTTAAGTTCAATGACTTATGGATAGAACAATTGTTAGCTGAGTTGGACAGCTTGAATGCAACTTTATTAAATGAAGTTATGTTCAATCATTACAAAACTAATTATGAAAGTATATTCAACAAAGTAGATTCCTTTTGTGAAAGCATTTTGCAATGTAAATATACAAGTTTAATATAGATTTGGAAGAATATCAGAAGGGAACTGCCTACCCTAATCCACCAATGCAGAGGAATAATAGGAGCGCTAATGGTGATGATAATCCAGTCAGAAGACAACAGGAAGTAGAATCATAGGAGGTTACTTTTGATGGAGATGCAACATCCGCCCCTTTAGAATATGGCAGTTTTTGGAGATCCAAGAAATTAATGGAGAAGAGAACATTGCATACTCTGTCAAATACCTGAGAGGAGAACTTTGTGAACCAAGGGGTGAAACTGAAGTGTTATCAGAACAGGAATGCCAAGAACTGGTATCAATGTCAGCTGTGAGTTTCACTTTTCCTGTACAAATTACTGATTCTATAGGTGATTTTCATTTGTTTAATTTTTCTGGAAAATACATAAATGTACATCATGCAGATGTTTTGGCTAAATCTAGCAGACAGTTTGACTGACTTAAAAATGTTCGCTAAAAATTGAACCTTGGTGTTTGGTTTAATAATTGTGTAGACACAGGCAAAATGTGAATGTTGTTTGTTTGTCTTTTTGGCTTTTCACGGTTAGGAGTTGCCACAGTAGAACTCCGGTCCGCTAATTATTGGCAATAGATTTTTTATGGTGCCGAGCTGCCAGCCCTACCCCCAACCTTCAGCAAAGGCACACCCATTCACGCATGTCTTGCAGAGGCCAATCGACCGCGGGGAGGGCATGCAGACTCCACACAGAAGACACTCCAGCCGTGAATCAAACAGGAGAACCTCTTGCTGTGAGGCAACAACACTACCGCTGTACCATTGTGGCTTAGACAGGCAAAATGTGAATGTAATTCAAAAAATTTAGTATTTTTAGCCCTCCACTCAACTTTATTGTAAATTTGTTTGAGAAGGTATGTGAAGGTGGAATCTGCAGTTTGCTTTCAAAACCGACAAATAGGAGATGTTTTAATTTGTCCAGGGATGATTTTAAATATTTAAAGGAATTATATAAGGATGGTAACATGAGAGTGCTGAAACTGGACAAGGGGAGTGGCTTGTGATAATGAACAAAATAGATTACATTAATAGAATGAATGGTTTGCTACCGGGGGATAAATAGACTCAAATATCTCAGAATTAAATCAATATTCCTTCTAGGAAAATAGATATGGCTTTACTTCATCTATTATTAGAGGGGCAAATAACTCAAAAAGAATACAATTTTTTTTGGAAAATACTGAGCCTGTCCTTGTTGGGATATTTGGTATTGCAAAAATACATAAATCTGTTATTTACCCATCTTTGAGGCTGATTGAGGATTCAAATCGATCAAAAGCACATTATATATCTAAATTTATTGATGTAGGTGTGAAAGTCTGTACAAACTGTACTCTAGATCTGTAGAGATTCCTGTAATTTTTAACTAGATTGAATAAGTTGCAATTTGAGGATAGTTGTATTTTTGTTGCCTTGGATATCAACAATTTATATTCTATTATACCCAATAAGGTAGGTTTAAAATGGTTTGAGGTGATGTTATTTGAGATAGGAATTTTAAGTTCGGACAGGGTCAAATTAGTCACTACACTCATGGATTTAGTATTATCTAATATTTTTTTGAGTTTTGAAGGTCAGTATTTCAAACAGAATATGAGTGTGGCAATGGAAGTAACCTGTGCTCCTAGGTTTGCAACCTGGTTATGGCCTATTGGGAGTCAGGTTATGAGTGACGTTGTCAATTCTTGGTTACTCTACACCCATTTTTTGGATGATATATTTATTTTATGGATAGACATGGAGGACAAATTGAAAGAATGTTTTAGTTTTATTTCTAACACTGCATATTGTTTTAAGATTTACTCATTTTTATGATAAAGAAATAATTACTTTTATGGACATTGAAATAATAAAGGATAGAGACGGGAAAAGATAGGCATCTAACACATACAGAAAATCTACCTTTTCCAATACTTATCTTCACGATACCAGCTGACACCCAAGATACCAGAAAAAGACAAATCTATTAAAAATTTGTTAGAAAAGAACAAAATGGTAAAAACAAATACTCCAATGGGGATGGCAAAGTGTGGAAAGTGCTCCCAATATTCCTATACACTAGTGAAGGACAGTATCAGTCACTGACGAAAGACTTGTAATTTAAAAGGTCATTTTACTTGTGACTCTAAATGAGTAGTATATATAACATGCTGTCAGCAGTATTCGGCTTTCTACATGGGTAAGACTTGTAGAAATCTAAAAAAGAGGATATACAAGCATTTGATGGACATTAACATTAAGAAGAAGAGGGAAAAGACAAATGCCCTCTTCAGGCATATAGGTGAATATCCCATGCATATATTTAAGTTTATAGTTATTAATCAGATGGTCAAAGATCAGAGGGGTTTTATCACTAAAGAGCATTTAAATAAGTGGGAGCTAAATAGGCAGCTCATTTTAAATATCACATACCATCCTGGGCTAAATGAATGTTGTTCTATAAATTCTGTATTAAAATTAAAGCAATTAGAAGTATAAAGAATTTTAAATGTTGAAATGTTCTTTTAACATTGAAATGTTTATTTTAATATAACGCAATTGCATGCATTTTTCATTCGTAAATGTTTTTCTAAAAAAGTTTTATAAGTATTTATAGCAATTGTATGCATTTTTCATTCATATACAAGTATGATTTTCTAAAAAAGTTTTATAAGTATTTCTAAAGTATCAATAGTGTTAATTAGGCGATTTTCATGCTGAGTGTGCTATTGCTTAATTTTTAACAAGAATGGCATTTAAAGAGTGGTTTTGACAGTTTTAGATAGTTCTGAAGAAGTCTGGATATTGTAGACAAAAGCAATAAATGTGGGTGGATATTTTAAGGAATAAAATATTTGTTTGTCTTGGTTATTGAGTTTGTCTTGCTGTTTCAACAACAATCACTGCTGCCTTGTGTTTATTTAGTAATAGCAAATACCAGCTATAAAAATTTAAAGGAAAAGTAACTTCTTTTTGTGGCTAATGCATGGGTGGAAATGAGTGATGAATAAGGAAGTGCACAAAGTTATCAAAAATATTGAAAATGTATAGTTATGAACTCAGTTATATGAGTTATTCAAAGCTATCTGTGGGGTATTACAGACAAGAAATGATGTTCTCTGTCAAGATGACTATTGAAACCCCACAACACATTTGTTGCATTTAACTGGACTCCTTTGGATGTTTTGGCATTGTATACAGACAGACAGACAGACACACACACACACACACACACACACACACACACACACACACACACACACACACACACACACATTTGTAGGCACGTGCAAATATACACACACGCACACACCATCTCTTTTCAAATATCTCTGAGGTTTATCTCAGATTTCTAAATAACCATTCTGCATACTGAACTATTTATTATTTTCTTTGGTATCTTTCAAAGTGCATTTTTTAGCCAATATGAACAGAATGATATACTCTTTTCTGCATTTCTAGCCGCAAATTGAACCTAAAGTGGTGTATCTAATAAAAAGAACTTACTGAACCCTAACAAAGGGCTTCAATTAGACTGAAAGCTCAAGTAACTCTAAAACTTATGCTGGTTCAAAGAAAGATATCAAATTATCTCTGTGTTCCTGTTGTTTCTGTTTGAGGATCAACAAAGCATCCCTATATTTATTCTGGCTGTGCTAAGATTATATGTTAGATTTTGAATATGTTCAAGTATTTGTATAAAAAACTTAAACTATTTATAGAGTTTTGAAATTTGGTAACATTATTAATAGGATATATATTATTGGAATGATAGCTTGCCACAATAAATTAGGATTGAATAAATGTCTTTATTTTGTATGTTATGTTAAAAAAAGAATGTTGAATCTTAACATCTTAGCATCTGTTTAATCATTCGGACAAATGTGCATGTTAAAAGGATACAGCATTTGTATACATTTATATACTATATATATATATATATATATATATATATATATATATGTGTGTGTGTGTGTGTGTGTGTGTGTGTGTGTGTAGGAATGCATATATATATATATATATATATATATATATATATATATGTGTGTGTGTGTGTGTGTGTGTGTGTGTGTGTGTGTGTGTGTTTGTGTGTGTGTGTGTAGGAATGCATATACATAGATATATAGATATATATATATATATATATATATATATATATAGAGAGAGAGAGAGAGAGAGAGAGACATATCTTTGTCTATATATCAGTTTACCTTTATCTATGTGTATATCTGCGTGTGTATTTTGTGTGTGTGTGTGTGTGTGTGTGTCTGTGTGTGTGTGTGTGTGTGTGTGTGTGTGTGTGTGTGTGTGTATATATATATATATATATATATATATATATATATATATATGCAATCCGACAAATATCCAACTCACATGGTCAGAAACTGCACTTTTGAATGCTGAAAACAGTGAAGGTACTGCACAATGAATTCAGCATTCCGGGAATGTTGAATGTTGAATGTTTTCGAAACACTCAACATTTCTGGATGTCTTCAAACACCATCATACAGGTGGGCAAGCTCCCCTGCACCCCCCACACCCCTTGCTAATTTAATATAATAACTCAGAGATCACACTACAGTGAGGGAAGGGGTACATGTTCCAATCCCCACTATAGTGAGGTCTGCACTCAGAATGTTAAATTCACGTGAGCAAATGAACAATGACATTTGCTCAGTTCTGAATTTGGCAATTTGGTGTCATCATTCTGAACTTTTGAAGTCATCCTGTCATACATCCGCCATCGCAGATGGGCACTTCAACCATATCAAGGTAAACCTACAGATACATCTATATCTATACAATGGTCCAAGAAAAGAATACAAAAGTAGCATTGATCATTGAAATTGCTACACCCAGTAACTACAGTGTCTTGCAAACAGATAGACACAAAGACATAAAACAGCAGGATCTGCAGGCAGAAATGAGAGCAATGTGGAAGAAAAATACTCAGACAGTTCTAATAGTAGTTGGAACAATGGGTCTTATAAAAAAGAATTTACAATTGTATTTAGATATGTTACTGATATATGTAATCCCATACAAATTACAAACGGAGTCATTACTTGGCACATTGCGAGTGTTGCGAAGAGCACTTTTGGCTGACATCAAAGACTAAAACAATACTAATTTCATGAAGTTTAATCACACTTTGACTTAGGAATGGGGTCCATTTCCATCATAGTATTAGAAACTCAACAGATTTGGGGAAATTAAAGAGTGACGATATAGATAAAGATAAATATGGATAGCGCTATAAATATAGATTTATATTATATCATCACATTTTCAGAAACTCAATATTCATATGTTTGAGCCTACATGATTTGTAATTTATATATGTTTATGTCTTGTGTTGCTTTAACTGTGGACTTTTCTCCCTGGGCCTCCACTGAAAACAGGTCATGTGACCCAGTTGGACTATCCCGGTAAACAAAAGTAAAATAAATTAATAAATAAATAAATAATAGAGTTAGAGAAAGTATAAGGGGTATGCTAAGAAAAAATAAAATAAAGTAGCAATTACATCAAAAGAGAAAAAGTCTATGCATGACTAAAGGATGCATTAAGAAAAAAACAGAGATGTATGAAAACATGGAGAGAAGGGGAAACGGCAGAGGGGAGAACTATAAGCATTGCAAAGATGGCATACATGTGAGAACTGGAAGGTATATTGAAATTATGCAAGAATAAATACTTATTCTTCTACAAAGATATAGAGAGTGAATGTTTGGATTTGGATGGAAAAGTCTTTATAAAGCCCCTACTAGACATCTGTTAGGGGTCTTTCACTCTTATCTGTTAGAGTATGTTTTATGATCAGCAAGAGACCAGAATGTTTTATTAAAAGTATTAATATATTCCAGCATCTGCTAAATCCTATCTTTGATGTAATCTGGGACTGAGTAGTGCCTTTTTTCTTGGCTTATGAGGCACGACCAATTGTAATATAGATAGGTCAGAAACCTGAGATGAGATGTTTAGAAGAAACAAATTAGTTACTCCTGTAGATACAAAGAGATTTGTGTAGCACAGCTAATAAGGAAAGCAGGAAGGTTTGCCAGTAATTGGGCCCATGGATTAGACAGCAAACTGCAGAAACAAATGTAAAAGTGTCAAATCACCAGTAAAATTATAACATGGAAAGCAACCCACCCACCAACTACTGTTATACATAACACATGCCAATAATCAGACTTCACAATAGAAGGAACCAAACCATATGATGAAAAAGCTACAATCAGAAGCATAGCGCAATTATCTTTCAACATACTTATTACGAGAAAACCTGTGAAATTGTTGTATACCTGGAGTGTAATAGATTAATGAAGGAAGTCTAATGGACATATTTTTTTAAGAATTAGAAGGTCTGGGCAAGGCTTGCAAGGGACCTCATATTTTTGGAATAAGAGAACAGACATCTTTGATTAATCATGTTGGACTTCAGAGGACCTCTGAAACCTGAACAGGTCTTCAGACACTAGCCATGTAGACAAATGTGAAAAGGGTCAGAAAAGTAAGCAAAATGGGAGGTCATCTTAGGTAAAAAAGTGAATAGGCAAGAAAAGGTTAAAGTGAACCTTATCTAACAAAACAGGTGTATCCTTTTGCTCTTTGTGGGCCATAATATGGTGGTTTAATTGGACATAGAAAAACTTAATCTCCTGCTGTGAGTCTGCTACCTTTTGTAACAGCAGCTTCTGTTCTATATTCAACTAAAAACATGACTAATTGGTGGGGAATTACTTTATTTAGCTCTATGGCAGGATTGGTTTCACTGCTCATCATTCTAACAGCATTTACAGACAAAAGAGTTGATCAGGTGGTCCTGCACAAGTCAAATGTGAAGTAATTTAGTTATTCACACATTATGCAGTGCAAAGTATATAAAGGAGAAGGAACAACAGCAGTAGGTGTTTCCTCAAGAAGCTAATGCAAATGTTAAGTATTGTTGTGCAGGCAGTGACAAAACCAAAGCATGGAGATAGATGAAAGTATTCAGAGCAACGAGGAATAGGGAATGGTGTGTTTCTTATGTCATTTTTTAAAGCTCTCATCTTCAAGAGATAAGGCCTGAAAATAGCTATCAGAATAGATGAATAATCAGAACCTGTACCAAAAAAAGGAGATAAACTTCACTAATGGAAAGAAAAAAGTGGGCATTATATTGACTCTTTAACACTTTTATTGAATTATCACTTAAGATATAGGCAAACATATTTGTATAAAAGAAAACAAACCATGTTAACGTTCACAATTACAAACATTATGTATCACATACATTCTTTGATAGAATTATCATCAACACATTACATAATTTTCTCAATTCCTGCCTTCCCTTAAACCATTCTCCTCCTCCAAAAATGTTATTCTGGATGTATCATGTCCAAGATTTACATTTTTCTTTGAGGTTTGGTTTCACACTTTTCTAGAGATGCCAGTTCTAGTTCTTTTATCTCAGTTACAAAATTCACTATTTTAAATACAGTTGGTTTCAACTTTGATTTCCATTTTCTAGTATTTTCCTTTTTGACAGCTATGAGAATTAAACTTTTCCGAAATACCTCTAGTACCTCTACAAATTCTCATTATTTTTTTATAACAGGCTCCCTAAGTTTGGCAAAAATGCTTTCTACTTTCTGTTGTCTATGTTTTTGCGGTGAGATTTTTTGTGCTTTGGAATTATTATCAAAAAACAGTTGCTTAAAGGTAATCTTTCTCAACTCATGAATATTATCCAAGTACTGCAATATTATCTGTTTAGCACTCTGCAGTCATCCCTTTTCTTGTTCTGTGAGAATCCACTTATTCAGCAATACTTTAACTTTTGTCAGCCCCTCTTAATAATGCCTGTTAATTCTTAGCCTTCTTGCTTTTCCTTTTATTTCTCCCTATTTTTAAACTCCACTTACATTTTATCAAACTTGCTAGCTACAACCTCTGAAGAAATGTCTATCTTCCCTAATAAATTTAGAATAATTTGCACTATACATTCTTTCAATTCTTCTTTTTTACAGGTAGGTGGGAAGCACAAGTGGCTAATTTTACTTCATTACCCTGCATTTTCATCTTAGCTTTTACTGGTGCATGATCAGAAATAGTTATTGGATGTGTGTTGAAGCTTTCAAATAAATGCATGTGTTTTTGTGAAATGTAATTTCTGTCTAGTCTAGCTCAGTCATTGCACTTGGGGAACAATACATACATTCTCTGAGTTCCTACTACTGAATTCACATCTTCCATGCCAAATATTTTCATAAGTCTCTTCAGTAATCTGCCCTCTTTTGTTATATTTTCACTGCAGTATCACCCAGGTACATCCTCACTGTTGCAAATGAAGATCCATTCCCAACATATAAGTAATATTCCCTGGTGAAAACTGATGATGTATCCCAAAATTGTCTTAATCTCCATAATAGCAGTTTTAGATGGAATATAAATACATTGGCATAATCCTCCTCCCTTGTCAGTAGCCCCTTAGTTCCACAAATCTATCATTATTATCTTCTTCCCTCTTTTATCTTATCAGAGCCCCTCTTGTAATTAGTATAAGTATTCCCCTTTCCTTAGTTTCTGATATTCTGCTGAATCTCCATCCTGAAATCCTTTCTTTATCAAGCTCACATGCTTACTTCATTCTAGATGTGTCTCCTGTAGCATCACTATTTGCACTCTGGATTTCTTAATATAATTCAATACTCTTACCTTTATGTCTATAACTGTGAGGCTATTCACGTTCCAAAATAATATGTTTAGTGTAGCCATTATGATAACAAGTTATTATTCCAACCTGTTATATATGGTAACTTTTTCAATGTCTATTTCCTGTTTTTGTGCAGATGCACCCATTAAAGTTTAGTAGGTTGATCGTTTACAGTTATTTCTTGTCATCTCCATTTAAATCTATATCACATTTTCCATAACTTTTTGTTTAATGAAAACCCTAACAGAAAAAAAATCACACCAGAACACACCCATAACCTAGTACCTTAAAACAAACACACAAAATTATGGCCAATTTCAAATAATGAAGTTTAACCCTCCTGATAAAAATAATTGTGCCAAATTAACAATTGCAGACATAGACATTAATCAACCTAACATTAAGGTTTCCATGCTAAGATGCATGTTGCAGGCCATGATCCTACATACACTAATTGTTGCCTGTTATTGTCTTAGCTTCATTCCCCTCCCAGATGTGAAAAACAGCTATATTCTTTCAGAAAGCATTAACCTTTAGCATTAAAGAGGTTTTAAATATTTTATTTCTTCCTCCTATTTTTAGATTGTCTCCATTTAAACACAAGTACCAAATGTACAGCTCTGCAAATCTTTCTACATATACTGAATATTTATTTGGCAAAGGAAAACTTTTCATTGCATTCAGTGTTCTCTTATTTACTTGATTACAGAAAAAGCTTATTATTAGATGTTGCTCTCTCTGTCTCTCTCTCTCTCTCTCTAACATAGATGACAAGCAGGTGGGGTATTTGATTTAGATGCTTAAATACACATATACACATCAGGATGGATAGCAGCATTAGAAAATACAAACAAACTAGTTAACAGACAGACCTGACAGACATACATACATGCTTACATCTCAACAGCTTACTACAAAATAGCACTCTAGCTTGCACATGCTCAGTATTTATACACTTATGCAAGCCCTTGAACAGCTTTTTAAAGATACATACACACATTGATCTACATTGTCCCTCTTAAAAAGATTGCTCTTACTAAAAACAATACTAGAATTAGACATGCATTACTATAGACATCAGAAACAAAACGCAATGTTCATGTCCAAGTTGCTTCATATCTGTAAAGGTTTTAGAGATACAACCAAATGTTATAACAAAACAATCTAGACCAAATTTATCAACAGGGACAGTCTTCAGTGAACAACTCGTATTAGGAATTTCTGGATTCATCTCAGGATTTGGAATGCCCTCTGGAACTTCCTCTGGAATCCGAACACCGGACAACTCACTCTGAGAAAAAGAGTCTTTCTCACAGGCTGTGGTTTAGGCTTGGACACTGATCTAAAATGCTTCTGATTCCACCTAAGGACTGCTCCTTGTGATTTCACAATGTATGATCTTGGCTCTGGCCAAATACTCTTCATGACACCAATCTGATCATAACATTTGGACATTTACATTCTTACCACTTCTCCTTGTCATAATGGATTGAGTGGTTTGCTGGTTTTATCACAGTAGGACTTCTGGGTTAAGCACTTCTTTAACAAATTGGTTTTCACTGACCTGTTATTCTTGACACATAGAACCAACAATTAACTACTGCTTGGTAATATGGTTCTCGTTTGTCCCAACAGAAGTCTCTTAGCAAGTAAATCAAAATAGTTATCACAAGGAACATTTCTGATATTCAAGAGATTCAGGAAAACATCACTATTATCTCATTTTGAATTCTTAAGTAACTTTTTTGCACTTTGAACTGCATGTTCTGCCAAATCATTTGACTGTAGGTACACTACGCTACTTGTAACATGAGTAAAGTACCATTCTTTAGCAAATCTTTTGAGCCATTGGCTTGTAAACTACGTGCATTGTCAGAAATAACTTTGTATGGACTACCATGTACTGCAAAATGATGCTTCATCTTAGTAATGACAGTACTGGATGCTAGATTAGGAAGTAGGTCAATATTGGACCAAATGGAGTAAGAGTCTACAAACACCAAATAATGTTGACTGTTCCACTCAAAAATGTCCATGGCCACTGTCGACCAAGGTAGTTCAGGAATGTGGTTTAGCTGAAATGGTCCCTTCTGTTGATGTGGCCTTGTACTATTATATATGGGACAAGATAAAAGTGCTCTCTCAATATCTTGTGATAGAGAAGGCACAAACATAAGTCCTCTCACCCTTCTTTTGGTAGAGTCAGTTCCTGGGTGACCATGATGCAAGATAGTAATGAACTGTTTTTGCAAAGACTTTGGAACAATTACTTTTGGAACTTTCATAATGATACAGTTGTCAGACAAAATTTCATCTCTGTATGGAAAATAAGGTTGTACTTCTTCAGGTAAACTTGACTGATAAGGTGGTTAAGCCTTTATAAAATTGTGGCTCTGTGATCTCTCAACTCATCAAGACATACGGAAGAAAAATGTCTCACTTCCATGACTTCAAAATCAAGGTTCTCATTCTCATGCTGTTCTGTTGTGCTTCTGGGCAATCTGGAAGATGTATCAGCAAGATAAAGAAGTTGGTCTTTCTTGTAGAAGAGATTGAAATTATACTTTTGCAATCTCAGCATCATGTTACAGTTGGGCTGTAGATGACTGCATAAGCTTTCTCAAGATAGTGACTAGAGGTTGGTGGTTTCATAGTTTCATAGTTTCATAGTATAGTACTAGGCTATCTGCCCTGGGGCATTTGTAAGCCTAGCCATAGTGATGTGGCTTTTGCCACCCCATGAAATGGTACAAAAATGTACAGAATAAATATAGAATACTGTGCCTCTGTCTAGTAGTGACACAATGAAGGTCCCCTTATATAATAGAATTAGTTTACTGTGCCCCTGTCTAGCAGTGACACAGATGTGACCCCTGGGGTAAACTTACGATCTCCCATCCACTCATCAAGATTTCTCTTGAAGAGAGTCAGTGAGGGGCTCTGCCTAATACGAACTGGGATCTTGTTCCAAAGCATGGGAAGCCTCTGGGTTATGAATCTATCCCTCCAGCATGTCCTATTCATACTTGTGCCGAGGTTTAAGTCTTTAGCTCTCGTGGTCCTGATGGATTTGGATTTTTTGAGGTGTAGCATGTCCATCAGATCCTGATTGGACATGGCCTTGTACGGCAGGCAGAGATCACCTCTGAGCAGGCAGTATGCTACTGAATAGAGGTGAAGTTTCTTTAGTCTGGCAGAATAAGACATATGTTGGAGACCCTTGATCCTTTTGGTGAGGTACTTTTGTGGTCTCTCCAGCTGTTGCAAATGCCGGGTGAGGTACATACCAAATGGGGCATTGTACTCAATCATGGGTCTGATGAGGGAGGAATATAGGGGTACAATGACATCCTTGGATCTGGATGTGAATCCCTTCATGATGAGGTGTGCAAGGTAGAATGTTTTTCTAACCACTTTGGCAACGTGGGTGTCAAATGAGAGGTCGCTGTCTACTTGGGTCCCTAGGTCTCTGATTACTTTTTCCATACTCAGTGGGTTGCTGTCTATGTGATAATTTGTGGGTACTTTGTTTTTTCCAAAAGGGATGACTATACATTTTTTGGCATTTAGTTTAAGGCCGTGACTACGGCACCAGTTGTCTGTTTCAGTGAGGCTTTTTTGTAGGATGTGTGTGTCTGCTGGTGTATCGACTATGGCGCCTAGTTTGCAGTCATCTGCAAACTTTGTCAGCCACAGCCCTCCCATGTTTGCTTTAACATCTGAGAAATAAATGCCGAACAAGAGGGGTCCCAGGACAGATCCCTGTGGGACACCACTCGTGACTGGCTTTGAGTCTGACATTGCTCCAGTGATTTTAACTTTATGGGTTCTGTCCTTTAGCCAGTTTGCAACCCATCTAGTAACATAAGGGTTTACTTTTAAGCTGTTTAGCTTATCTATGATGCCTGAGTGGGGTATTGTGTCGAAGGCCTAAGCCAAGTCCAGGTATGCTGTATGGACTGCTTTGCCCTCATCAATGGCTCTAGTGACTGTTTCGAAAAAGTCAACCAGGTTTAAAAGGCAGGATCTGCCCTTTACAAAGCTGAACTGGGTGGGGTCAAGTGTCTGTAGGTCCCCTATGTCTCTGTTTATGAGTTCCATAATGATTCTTTCCATAGCTTTGCAGACCAAGCTAGTTAAGCTTATGGGGCGGTAGTTTCCAGGGTCTGTAGAGGCACCCCCCTTGTGGAGTGGGACCACTGTTGCTGTACGCCAGTGTTCAGGTACATATCCCGAAGTAAGGCTAAGGTTAAATAGCATTTTTATGTGTGGGTTTAGATCCTCTTGGAGTTCATGTAACACGCAACCCGGGATACCGTCAGGTCCCATTGATGCTGTGTTTTTTGCTTTGTTTAGGGCGGTTCTCACTTGGACATCTGAGATGACAGGGAGATTACATTCAGCTGGGATAAGTATTTCTTCTTTTGGGGGTGAAGGAGGGAGAAATTTGCACTGAACCTGTCAGCCAGAATGTTAGCAATATCTGTGGGTTCAGTGTATTTTTGTTGTTGTGAACCAACTCTGAGCATATCTGAGGGTTTCCGCCAGGTTTCTAACATAGCTGAAGAAGGCTTTGTGGTTATCTTTAGTGTCCTTAGCGATTTTTCTCTCAAAGTTTGCCTTGGATGTTTTATGAGAGAACGTAGTTTTCTGCTAATGTTGATCAGAGATGTCTTCCCTTCATGGGATTTCGCTCTGACGTGCAGTAGCTTCCTTCTTTTGTTATACAATTTGTTTATGGCTGAGGTCCACCAGACAGGATGCTTACATTTGGTGGACAGGGACTTGGATTTGTTTGGGATTGCATGATCCATGCATTCTTGGAGATGTCCATAGACAGCATTTGTGAAGGATTCGCATTGTGGGATGTGGTATCCACTGGCACAGTGGGCTTAAAGGATACCATCTCAGTCTTAAGAAGAGTGAAGTCTGCTTTTGAGAAGTTTTTCACTGTGGTCTTTTGTGCTGGGGTGGAGGTGGGATATGTATATCCAGGGTGATTAGTTTGTGGTCAGATCTCACTAGTGAGGGGTATACTTCCGGTGTGGAGCATTTTGTCCCCATGTTTGTGATGATCAGGTCTAGTATATTATCTCCCCTAGTGGGAGAGGTAACTAGTTGTTCCAGTGCATTTGAATTTATGAATTCCAGGAACCTTTGGGCTAGGGTATTAGGGCTAGAATAATGTACCCAATCTATGTTTGGGTAGTTGAAGTCTCCCAGTATGATGGTATTTTGTGATACATTCATATCCTCCAATGTCTTCAGGAAGGCTGAGTGGGGTTTTGAGATTAGGAGGGTGATCTGTAACATGCTACCAGTTGTATAGTAGTTTTGCCTATGGTTAGTTGCACCTGTATGGTCTCTGATGCTTCATGTGTTGCTACTAACCTGGAGGTGTGGGTGTCCTTTATGAATATGGACACTCCCCCCTCCCTTTGTGGTTCGCCCGGGTTTTGGGGCTGAAAAGCATGATACGAGGTATAGCCTGGTAGCGCTGGGGTGCTCTCAGGAGCCTTGAACCAGGTTTCAGTTACTGCACAGACGCCGATGTTCTCCATGCTGAGGAGTGCATCAAGTGCCTGCATCTTGAGATTTAGACTTCTGGCGTTGAGCAGCATTACCCTTAGTTTTTTTCCATTTTTGTTTTCTAAGGAGGTGGGTTTGTCTTTTGAGCCTTGCCTAAAAAAGGCACTATGGGGGTGGCAAGAGCCTTAGCCAATATCTGGAAGCCCAGTGGTGACAGGTGTAAGCCATCCTCATGGCAGCGTGGCTTGTCCAACATATCATCCCAGGCAGACAGACATTGGATCCTCTTAGAATGACACCAGTACTTGAGCCAATTGTTAAAGCTGATCGTCTTGTCTTTGTATTGTGGCATCATTCTTAGTGAGGGCAAGATGCTGCTCAGGGTCAGGGTCATACCAGCCTGGGCTACATAATCGGATAGCTCCTCTATGTCTCTTTTCATGTAGTCCAGGGAGGTACGTCTCAGGTCATTCACACCAGCATGGATAATGATGGAGTCATATTTGTACTTGCTTTGGAGTGACCTGAGTGCATGTATTATGTGGCAGATCCTAGCTCCCGATAGACAGCTCACAGTCACCTTCTCCTTGTTCAGCCTGGTCAGTGGGACATCAGTGTGTCTGACTATGGAGTCACCTATTACTAGTGTATCAGGCAAGGTGTTTGGCCTTAAGGGCTGCGATTGGTCGACACACTGATTTATTGAAGTATGTGTTGCATGTGTTTTGTTCTGAGGTGGTGGATTTTTGGATGTCTGCTTTGGGAGCCTCTGTTGTTTTGGTAAGTTTTTTTATGAGAGCCTCCAAGTATGTCTTTGTGTTTTTATGTGTTTGGTTTGCAGTTGTGGTAGGTCTATGTGGGACTGGGATTGTTGTGTGTGTGGTTGCCATCTCCTCCTGTCTGGTCATGCCAGCCCTGAGTTGAGAGAGTTCAGCCTCCAGTTTGGCTATATAGTTGCACCTCTCACATGTATTTGTGTTTGTTGGAGGAGGAGAGGGTTGTCTGTGTACATGAGACAATTGTAGCATTGTCTCAAGATACCCAGATTGACCAGCTGAACTGGAGACGACGCCAGTAATCTACCACTCGACATGCTAGAACAGTATAAGGGAGTGGTATACCTTTAAGGGAAGTGGATATTCACAGGGGTGGTAAGTAGATGTAGTGCTTTACTTAGTATGAGAGTGCTTACTTAGTAGAGAAGTATTGAGAACAAGTGCTAGGCTTATAATACAGTGAGTAGTCTGGTTATACTAAGAGTAGAGCTTCCTTAAGGGAAAATTTGAAGAGCAGACTTGGCGGAGCCAGAAAAGTTTAACCTTGTTTAACCGGCGCTGCGCTATGCGCACAACCGCTTAAAGCCGTGCAAACGCGGATTTTAAACAGTGAACTACAAAAGAGCTAGAAATGGTCCCAAACAACCAATTACTACAGCTTCTTGTGCCGAGGTCACTTCCCCCAAGGACAGGTAGGCTGCTCAAGGCTCCCCACTCCCACTGGTGAGCAAAGAAACTTCCTTCTATCCAAGTAAGGTAATGGACAACACAGGAACTACACCACAGCCCAGAATACAGCAATGCCTGTAAACTGGTCTAAACTAGTCGAGGAAGGCGGGAAAACAAGGATTATTTTTTTGTTTGTTTTGTTTTTTTGGTAGAAACACACAGAAAATGCAGAAACAGTGATAAATTAGTTACACAGGCTAGCACACTTTAGTGGGCAGCCTCCACAGTTAAATTAAACAAACAAACAAGCAAACTTTCGATCAAATTCAACTAAAATTTAACTTTAAGTGCAGATTTTAAAATAATGCAGCAATCAGTTAAAAAACAGTTCAGGCTAGTTCAAAGTAAGCTATAGAAGCTATTTCAAGTGAAAAAAAGCAAAGATACTTAAATCCAGAAGGTAGTCACTTTTCTGAGTTCCCTGCTGCTAGGACCACTCTGTAAACCCACGTGGAGCTTGTCTGAGCAGTATAGCCAGAAAAAAACGCACAGAGGCAGATTTTAAACAGTGAACTACAAAAGAACTAGAAATGGTCCCAAACAACCAATTACTACAGCTTCTTGTGCTGAGGTCACTTCCCCCAAGGACAGGTAGGCTGCTCAAGGCTCCCCACTCCCACTGGTGAGCAAAGAAACTTCCTTCTATCCAAGTAAGGTAATGGACAACACAGGAACTACACCACAGCCCAAAATACAGCAATGTCTGTAAACTGGTCTAAACTAGTCGAGGAAGGCGGGAAAACAAGGATTATTTTTTTGTTTTTTTGTTTTTTTGGTAGAAACACACACACAATGCAGAAACAGTGATAAATTAGTTACACAGGCTAGCACACTTTAGTGGGCAGCCTCCACAGTTAAATTAAACAAACAAACAAGCAAACTTTCGATCAAATTCGACTAAAATGTAACTTTAAGTGCAGATTTTAAAATAATGCAGCAATCAGTTAAAAAATAGTTCAGGCTAGTTCAAGGTAAGCTACAGAAGCTATTTCAAGTGAAAAAAGCAAAGATACTTAAATCCAGAAGGTAGTCACTTTTCTGAGTTCCCTGCTGCTAGGACCACTCTGTAAACCCACGTGGAGCTTGTCTGAGCAGTATAGCCAGAAAAAAATGCCCAGAGGCGGATTTTAAACAGTAAACTACAAAAGAGCTAGAAATGGTCCCAAACAACCAATTACTACAGCTTCTTGTGCTGAGGTCACTTCCCCCAAGGACAGGTAGGCTGCTCAATGCTCCCCACTCCCACTGGTGAGCAAAGAAACTTCCTTCTATCCAAGTAAGGTAATGGACAACACAGGAACTACACCACAGCCCAGAATGCAGCAGTGCCTGTAAACTGGTCTAAACTAGTCGAGGAAGGCGGGAAAACAAGGATTATTTTTTTGGTTTTTTGGTTTTTTTTGGTAGAAACACACAGAAAATGCAGAAACAGTGATAAATTAGTTACACAGGCTAGCACACTTTAGTGGGCAGCCTCCACAGTTAAATTAAACAAACAAACAAGCAAACTTTCGATCAAATTCAACTAAAATTTAACTTTAAGTGCAGATTTTAAAATAATGCAGCAATCAGTTAAAAAACAGTTCAGGCTAGTTCAAAGTAAGCTATAGAAGCTATTTCAAGTGAAAAAAAAGCAAAGATCCTTAAATCCAGAAGGTAGTCACTTTTCTGAGTTCCCTGCTGCTAGGACCACTCTGTAAACCCACGTGGAGCTTGTCTGAGCAGTATAGCCAGAAAAAAACGCACAGAGGCAGATTTTAAACAGTGAACTACAAAAGAACTAGAAATGGTCCCAAACAACCAATTACTACAGCTTCTTGTGCTGAGGTCACTTCCCCCAAGGACAGGTAGGCTGCTCAAGGCTCCCCACTCCCACTGGTGAGCAAAGAAACTTCCTTCTATCCAAGTAAGGTAATGGACAACACAGGAACTACACCACAGCCCAAAATACAGCAATGTCTGTAAACTGGTCTAAACTAGTCGAGGAAGGCGGGAAAACAAGGATTATTTTTGTTTTTTGTTTTTTTTGGTAGAAACACACACACAATGCAGAAACAGTGATAAATTAGTTACACAGGCTAGCACACTTTAGTGGGCAGCCTCCACAGTTAAATTAAACAAACAAACAAGCAAACTTTCGATCAAATTCGACTAAAATGTAACTTTAAGTGCAGATTTTAAAATAATGCAGCAATCAGTTAAAAATAGTTCAGGCTAGTTCAAGGTAAGCTACAGAAGCTATTTCAAGTGAAAAAAAAGCAAAGATACTTAAATCCAGAAGGTAGTCACTTTTCTGAGTTCCCTGCTGCTAGGACCACTCTGTAAACCCACGTGGAGCTTGTCTGAGCAGTATAGCCAGAAAAAATGCCCAGAGGCGGATTTTAAACAGTAAACTACAAAAGAGCTAGAAATGGTCCCAAACAACCAATTACTACAGCTTCTTGTGCTGAGGTCACTTCCCCCAAGGACAGGTAGGCTGCTCAATGCTCCCCACTCCCACTGGTGAGCAAAGAAACTTCCTTCTATCCAAGTAAGGTAATGGACAACACAGGAACTACACCACAGCCCAGAATACAGCAGTGCCTGTAAACTGGTCTAAACTAGTCGAGGAAGGTGGGAAAACAAGGATTATTTTTTTTTTGTTTTTTTGTTTTTTGGTAGAAACACACAGAAAATGCAGAGACAGTGATAAATTAGTTACACAGGCTAGCACACTTTAGTGGGCAGCCTCCACAGTTAAATTAAACAAACAAACAAGCAAACTTTTGATCAAATTCGACTAAAATGTAACTTTAAGTGCAGATTTTAAAATAATGCAGCAATCAGTTAAACAGTTCAGGCTAGTTCAAGGTAAGCTACAGAAGCTATTTCAAGTGAAAAAAAAGCAAAGATCCTTAAATCCAGAAGGTAGATGCTTTTCTGAGTTCCCTGCTGCTAGGACCACTCTGTAAACCCACGTGGAGCTTGTCTGTGCAGTATAGCCAGAAAAAAATGCCCAGAGGCGGATTTTAAACAGTGAACTACAAAAGAGCTAGAAATGGTCCCAAACAACCAATTACTACAGCTGCTTGTGCTGAGGTCACTTCCCCCAAGGACAGGTAGGCTGCTCAAGGCTCCCCACTCCCACTGGTGAGCAAAGAAACTTCCTTCTATCCAAGTAAGGTAATGGACAACACAGGAACTACACCACAGCCCAGAATACAGCAATGCCTGTAAACTGGTCTAAACTAGTCGAGGAAGGTGGGAAAACAAGGATTATTTTTTGTTTTCGGTAGAAACACACAGAAAATGCAGAAACAGTGATAAATTAGTTACACAGGCTAGCACACTTTAGTGGGCAGCCTCCACAGTTAAATTAAACAAACAAACAAGCAAACTTTCGATCAAATTCGACTAAAATGTAACTTTAACTGCAGATTTTAAAATAATGCAGCAATTAGTTAAAAACAGTTCAGGCTAGTTCAAGGTAAGCTACAGAAGCTATTTCAAGTGAAAAAAAGCAAAGATACTTAAATCCAGAATGTAGTCGCTTTTCTGAGTTCCCTGCTGCTAGGACCACTCTGTAAACCCATGTGGAGCTTGTCTGAGCAGTATAGCCAGAAAAAAACGCCCAGAGGCGGATTTTAAACAGTGAACTACAAAAGAACTAGAAATGGTCCCAAACAACCAATTACTACAGCTTCTTGTGCTGAGGTCACTTCCCCCAAGGACAGGTAGGCTGCTCAAGGCTCCCCATTCCCACTGGTGAGCAAAGAATCTTCCTTCTATCCAAGTAAGGTAATGGACAACACAGGAACTACACCACAGCCCAGAATACAGCAATGCCTGTAAACTGGTCTAAACTAGTCGAGGAAGGTGGGAAAACAAGGATTATTTTTTTGTTTTTTGATTTTTTGGTAGAAACACACAGAAAATGCAGAAACAGTGATAAATTAGTTACACAGGCTAGCACACTTTAGTGGGCAGCCTCCACAGTTAAATTAAACAAACAAGCAAACTTTCAATCAAATTCGACTGAAATGTAACTTTCAGTTTGGATAGGTCTGCCATAAAAATAATCATGGAACTTCGAACATGCAAACACAATTGCCAAAAGCTTGATCTGGGTATACTGCATGTCAGTTTTGGTAAGAGTTCCTGATGCATAGGCAACAGGTTGAACCTCTTGTAGAATGACTGCACCAAGACCAATTTTCGAAGCATCACATGAAAATATACCTGGCTTGTGAACATCATAGTATCTGTGAGTTGGTGAATTAGCAATTCTCTGATTTAGGATATCAAATGCAGAGCATTTTGTTTAGATGCTTTAATACATAGAAATACATTAGGATGGATAGTGGCATCATAAAATACAAACAAACTACTTAACAGACAGACCTCACATAAATACATGCTTACATCTAAACAGTTTACTACAAAATGGCAGTCTAGCTTGCATGTGCTCAGTATTTATACACTTGTGCAAGCCCTTGAAAAGCTTCTTAAAGGTACATACACATGTATTGAGCTACACTAGACTAGGCCACGGGCCTTAATTCAGACATTCACCTATGCAAAAGTAAGACAGAACATATCAATACTACATATATTATAATCTGTGCACATTTACACCTCATCTCTCACATCAAGAACTCAAGATTATAGCATATTAATTTAAACATGCCTTTGTCCAGCCTTTCCTCTCTTTTACAATTTAATGCTTATATTTCTTAAAATTCAAAAAGAAGGGAAAAAAGGCACTTGTTTACATTAATATCTTTATCACATACAGCAATAACTGAAAATGCTTTACTATATAACATACAATTTAGATCAGGAAAAGTTTTATACAAATATTGTTAAGATCAGTTACCTTTCTTTTTTCCCCTCCCTCCTTCTTCACTGTGTCCTTCCAAAATTTAATGAAATAAAGTGGGGGCATATGCGTTTCAGTCCCCTATAAGTTTAACAAACTAACGAAAGTCCAGTCTTTCCACTTTTCTTGTAAACCCATGTTTCACAATGATATATGCTTTATAGTGTTATATTTATTCACTAAGATTAATGTTGCTGGTCTTCTTCCTGTTTATCAACATCTCTCAACCCCAGACTCTGGCTCATCAAGTCTAAGGTACTCCCAATTCTTCTAGTCAGCTGCTGTGTTTTTTTTTCCATCTTACAAACATTTTCTTTTGGAACATTGGAAAAGGTTTCATTGGAAAAGCATCACTATAAGGTTATTATCAGAAGAATAAGAAGCAGAGTCCCCATTTGTTTGACGGCTCACTTTTTGTGGACAAACTTTTTTTTCTTTCTTAGTCTGATCTACATAAAAAATCACTTTGATTCAGAGAAAAAAAATATTCTGAAGACAACAGGGTACAGCAGCTTGAATCTCAAACCTGCTTCTTGACATTCCCTGATCGATTGGGTCAGTTTGTTCCTCTTCTGTCTGGTGTACCGTGAATAATACTTTTTTCACAAGTACTCCACTGTCACTAGTTTTTAATACTGTGTCATAATACTGCAATTTTGTTAGGATCTATCTTTCTGCTGGTATGATTGCATTTTTACTAATACAGTTCTTGGCTGCTTTCTCATGGCCAGGTTTGGAACATACCCATGATGTGTTCTTTCAACTAAAAAATCCTGCCGTGGAATTCTAATCCAGTTGCTTATTTGCCCTTTCATAAATTTAATACAGTCTGTTCTTTCCAGTTTCTGTTACAGAAAAACATCTCAGATTTCCCTATGTGCTCTGTACTTCAAATTTACTATTTTTGTAACAGTTCTTCTTGAGAAGTCTCATACTCTGGCAGCATTTTCTTCATTTTGACCTCTGATTTTTGTATTTTTATCAGTTCAACTGGATAAATGTTTAAAGCTTCTTCCATTTTTCCAGGCTTTTATTAATTGTGTTGACACTTTCCTTCAATGTTTTGTTTATTTTAATAATCAGGACATTTGCTTTATTTTCATCTAGATTACTGGAAGCCATGTCTTGCACCAGCGCTGGAGCTTGAACTGTTTTTTGATGAACAGCTACATGATTCTTCCCAGTCAGTGTTTTCTCTACACCCTTTCTTGTTGATTTTTTCAGACTCTCTAAGTTTCTTCTTTGCTGGCATCCATGCAGTATACTTACTAGCCAGTAACTGAATTTACTAAAACTTGCAGAGCTTCTGGGCCTTACCTCTCAGTTTCTTTTTTCAAAATGGGAGCTGAAATCAAGCTGCTGATCAATGTGTAGCCATCTTGGAAATTTGGCATTATATTAAGTGTTATAAGTTATTTGTGGTCAGCGATGGAGCTGGTCTATTATAGGTATAGTAAACATGTAGGGAAATTCTTGATGTCACAGTAACAAGGAACAGCAGCAATGATGATGCTACAGGCTTGTAGTCACTAACTGTTGCCGAAGGACTAGTTGACTTTAACAATTTGAGTCATGCCTACCTTTCAAGAGCAATATCAGTAAACAGACTTGGAGGCAACATCGAGGGGACTTTTGTCTGTATTTAGGTAAACAGAATGGACCTTCTTGCATGATAGAAAATAGTGAGGGCAGATAAATAAAAGAAGTTAAGGAGGAATTAAAAGATGGGTTATAGCTAAAAAGATAACATATTTTGCTGAATTTTTCAATGTCTGTGTTTCTCCTAATGCAATTAAGAGATTTTCTTGAAAAGATGAAGCACAGATCCTACAAGCTATAAATGACAAAACACCTGAAAAGAACACTAAGTACATTTGTACATTTCTTTGAAATTTAGTTGTTTCTTTACCTTACTGCACATGATCTGCAATGTAAATTATTATTATATAAACGTCTCTTGATGAATTATATCTAACTATGCCACTTTAAAAAAATGTCATGATAAACAAACAAGCAAACTTTCAATCAAATTCGACTGAAATGTAACTTTCAGTTTGGATAGGTCTGCCATAAAAATAATCATGGAACTTCGAACATGCAAACACAATTGCCAAAAGCTTGATCTGGGTATACTGCATGTCAGTTTTGGTAAGAGTTCCTGATGCATAGGCAACAGGTTGAACCTCTTGTAGAATGACTGCACCAAGACCAATTTTCGAAGCATCACATGAAAATATACCTGGCTTGTGAACATCATAGTATCTGTGAGTTGGTGAATTAGCAATTCTCTGATTTAGGATATCAAATGCAGAGCATTTTGTTTAGATGCTTTAATACATAGAAATACATTAGGATGGATAGTGGCATCATAAAATACAAACAAACTACTTAACAGACAGACCTCACATAAATACATGCTTACATCTAAACAGTTTACTACAAAATGGCAGTCTAGCTTGCATGTGCTCAGTATTTATACACTTGTGCAAGCCCTTGAAAAGCTTCTTAAAGGTACATACACATGTATTGAGCTACACTAGACTAGGCCACGGGCCTTAATTCAGGCATTCACCTATGCAAAAGTAAGACAGAACATATCAATACTACATATATTATAATCTGTGCACATTTACACCTCATCTCTCACATCAAGAACTCAAGATTATAGCATATTAATTTAAACATGCCTTTGTCCAGCCTTTCCTCTCTTTTACAATTTAATGCTTATATTTCTTAAAATTCAAAAGAAGGGAAAAAAGGCACTTGTTTACATTAATATCTTTATCACATACAGCAATAACTGAAAATGCTTTACTATATAACATACAATTTAGATCAGGAAAAGTTTTATACAAATATTGTTAAGATCAGTTACCTTTCTTTTTTCCCCTCCCTCCTTCTTCACTGTGTCCTTCCAAAATTTAATGAAATAAAGTGGGGGCATATGCGTTTCAGTCCCCTATAAGTTTAACAAACTAACGAAAGTCCAGTCTTTCCACTTTTCTTGTAAACCCATGTTTCACAATGATATATGCTTTATAGTGTTATATTTATTCACTAAGATTAATGTTGCTGGTCTTCTTCCTGTTTATCAACATCTCTCAACCCCAGACTCTGGCTCATCAAGTCTAAGGTACTCCCAATTCTTCTAGTCAGCTGCTGTGTTTTTTTTTCCATCTTACAAACATTTTCTTTTGGAACATTGGAAAAGGTTTCATTGGAAAAGCATCACTATAAGGTTATTATCAGAAGAATAAGAAGCAGAGTCCCCATTTGTTTGACGGCTCACTTTTTGTGGACAAACTTTTTTTTCTTTCTTAGTCTGATCTACATAAAAAATCACTTTGATTCAGAGAAAAAAAATATTCTGAAGACAACAGGGTACAGCAGCTTGAATCTCAAACCTGCTTCTTGACATTCCCTGATCGATTGGGTCAGTTTGTTCCTCTTCTGTCTGGTGTACCGTGAATAATACTTTTTTCACAAGTACTCCACTGTCACTAGTTTTTAATACTGTGTCATAATACTGCAATTTTGTTAGGATCTATCTTTCTGCTGGTATGATTGCATTTTTACTAATACAGTTCTTGGCTGCTTTCTCATGGCCAGGTTTGGAACATACCCATGATGTGTTCTTTCAACTAAAAAATCCTGCCGTGGAATTCTAATCCAGTTGCTTATTTGCCCTTTCATAAATTTAATACAGTCTGTTCTTTCCAGTTTCTGTTACAGAAAAACATCTCAGATTTCCCTATGTGCTCTGTACTTCAAATTTACTATTTTTGTAACAGTTCTTCTTGAGAAGTCTCATACTCTGGCAGCATTTTCTTCATTTTGACCTCTGATTTTTGTATTTTTATCAGTTCAACTGGATAAATGTTTAAAGCTTCTTCCATTTTTCCAGGCTTTTATTAATTGTGTTGACACTTTCCTTCAATGTTTTGTTTATTTTAATAATCAGGACATTTGCTTTATTTTCATCTAGATTACTGGAAGCCATGTCTTGCACCAGCGCTGGAGCTTGAACTGTTTTTTGATGAACAGCTACATGATTCTTCCCAGTCAGTGTTTTCTCTACACCCTTTCTTGTTGATTTTTTCAGACTCTCTAAGTTTCTTCTTTGCTGGCATCCATGCAGTATACTTACTAGCCAGTAACTGAATTTACTAAAACTTGCAGAGCTTCTGGGCCTTACCTCTCAGTTTCTTTTTTCAAAATGGGAGCTGAAATCAAGCTGCTGATCAATGTGTAGCCATCTTGGAAATTTGGCATTATATTAAGTGTTATAAGTTATTTGTGGTCAGCGATGGAGCTGGTCTATTATAGGTATAGTAAACATGTAGGAAAATTCTTGATGTCACAGTAACAAGGAACAGCAGCAATGATGATGCTACAGGCTTGTAGTCACTAACTGTTGCCGAAGGACTAGTTGACTTTAACAATTTGAGTCATGCCTACCTTTCAAGAGCAATATCAGTAAACAGACTTGGAGGCAACATCGAGGGGACTTTTGTCTGTATTTAGGTAAACAGAATGGACCTTCTTGCATGATAGAAAATAGTGAGGGCAGATAAATAAAAGAAGTTAAGGAGGAATTAAAAGATGGGTTATAGCTAAAAAGATAACATATTTTGCTGAATTTTTCAATGTCTGTGTTTCTCCTAATGCAATTAAGAGATTTTCTTGAAAAGATGAAGCACAGATCCTACAAGCTATAAATGACAAAACACCTGAAAAGAACACTAAGTACATTTGTACATTTCTTTGAAATTTAGTTGTTTCTTTACCTTACTGCACATGATCTGCAATGTAAATTATTATTATATAAACGTCTCTTGATGAATTATATCTAACTATGCCACTTTAAAAAAATGTCATGATAATAAAGATGTCTATAACTATGGTTAAACAGTTACATTTATTTAGGCTATTCAAAAAAGAATGAGACGTTCTTTTGAAGCTAGAGGCAACGAACAATGTAGTAAGACAAGGGGTCATCAATTATTTATTTTATTTATTTAACATTTGTTAACCGGGCTAGTCCAGCTGGATATATTTCCATTTTCAGCAGAGGCCCGAGGAGAAAAGCTCCAATTGTAAAACATACCACCACCACACCAAAAGGTTTAAAATAGACAAAAAGGAATTAGCTATAAATTCTAGGAAGACAAAAAGACATACTATACTAGATACATCATATATTTACAGAACATTTTACAGCATGTAAGTCTAGGGCAATCCCAAGACATTATTAGAAAATACCTTTAAATCTTTGGTAAATCTAGTTTATGCAGACAGTTACTTTTCCTAAGGATTATTTACTAGACATATTATTAGAAAAAAAGGAAGAGAGAGAGAAAAAAGGAGGGTATATTAATCAAGAGGCAGGGAATACTACCAACAGGGTACATTGATAGCTCAGCAGAAAAGATATCCAATTGTTATCAAGTAGTGGAGATTACTTAAGAACCTTCTAATTTAAGGGAGAATATAGGAAAGAGAGTAGGAGAGTGGGAGGCCAAGAGATGACAATGAGAAGTCCAGAGGATCAGTCTGGGTAACAGCAAGGGCATAGCCAGTGATTTTTAAGGTATGTCTTAAGACTTTGCTTGAAGAGAGAGAGGGATGGACGTGTGGTAAGGTCAGAGGGCAAGAGGTTCCATTGTTTTCCCACGGTATTTGAGAACAGTGAGTCACCAGCTAAGTTGTTTGACTTGGTGGTCCTAGTAAATAGTTTATTGGAGGAGCGTAAGGACTCAAGATTCCTATAGGGTGATATAAGGTTGTTTAGTACTGGTGTATTATTAGATTGATAAAAAAATTTATGAGTGATCAATGCTGCTGCAGCAGTAGTGTTTGACAGGCTATCCACAATGTGAGTTCTATGTGATGATGGGAGGAAGGGATTGATGAAGTAAGAGTATTACAGACTAGAGACAGAGAGAGGTAGGGACCAGACACTGTTCAAGTTATCAGATGCCACTTGGTATATTTGTTTAAAAATGGGAGAAAGGGGCCTGAAACATGAAGATGAGTTCATAAATAAGCTTTCACAAGGCTTGGTATGGAGCATGATGTAGTGAAATTTGGACTAGACTATATTATTGGTAAGAGGTAGGAAAGGCAAATGTTGGTCACTTCATTGGAGGAAAGGAAAATACCATGTCAGTGGTGACAAGAAAAATAAGAAGATGTTTGTACCAAATTAAGAGGAAAAAGATACATCAAAATTATAAAGACTCAAGGGAGGAATTTTCTTTTCCTGGAAATAAAAGTAAAACTTATGGATAGCTGAATGTTCAGATGTACAGACACCCAGGAAGTATTAACAGACCCAAAATTAGAAAGGTTAAAATGAGCGATAGTAAAGACTTTAGGAAACAAAATACAACAATTATGGAATAGAGGAAAAAGTGGAGAAAGCTGCTGACTGATTTGGCTAAGTAGGATAAATAATGTTTGGTTAAGGAAGGCGACATGTGCAATCTGAATAAAGTGATATAGAATTCTTTCCTGAATGATTTCATGCTTGAAAAGAAGTGGAAGGACAGCCACAAGTAATAATTATATGGGAGGAGGGGCATTTATTGTCAGCTTATGTCTATGTATGGACAGATTATTCATAAAGGAATAATTCCTCAATAACACAAAAGAGAGCATCATGTTAGAAATTGAAAACGGAGCCTAGGAAGACCTTTGGAGGAATATGTAGAGAGGGGTCCACTTTGTAATTTCAAAATCCCACAGTTTTGAAGCTCTAAATACCAAAGCTCAGAACATCGAAGTTGTGGAATCTAGACACCTGTAAATGGAGATTGCTGTACAGTGTGGAAGGGGAACTTTACCATTCTCTTCACTATAATGTGATCTCAGAGTTGGTATATTATACATAAATACTGGCTGCAGAAAAACTAAATATTTGAAATTGAAACTTAGCACTAGAGTGGTGCAACAAATGTTTACATGTGAGGCACCACACTAGTGCTAAGTTGGAATTTTAAATCATTGATGCTATCTAAGGTGATAGAACCAATAAATTTGGATGGCATGGTATACCCAATAGGAAAGAAAAAGCCTGGATTATTTGATTGGGGGGGTGTTTAACCCAGGCCTCGATGATCATTTCCAATATGGTCTCCATATAATATGTACTTGATAACGCTTACAGTTTTTAAGTTTAAAGATCAGAACAAGATAAAAAATATTTAGTTTTTCTGCATTCAGTATTTATGTATAATTGTCATTTATAGGATATGCCTTTAAACATTTGATTATCCTTTGTTATTAACTAATCAGCCAATTATCATATGGCTATATTAAGTCAAGTGATGGCATGTCACACTATCACTGAGGAAGGCTTGTTGGTTGTTTAGTCAAAATAAATATTTGAATTTATTCACTCTGGTGCTGGCTGCTTTTTTGACTTTGGGTAAAAAAATACCTACCAATTTTAGGGAAGGAATTAGTTAAGAACACATCTGTACATTCTATTGATATTGATATAAAATATCAAAGAGCGTGTATACTGGAATATACCCACTATGTGAACCAAGTAAAGCAGATATTAATTAGTAATTGGAACATCCTTATGGCAGACAATGAAATTATGAAAATAGCAGGTGAATCACCTTTATTTGTCTATAAAATGGGCTGTAATATCAAGTGAAATTTGGAGCAGAGTAATATTAGTAGGGGATTAACAGACTAAACACACAAGGAGATGTGGTAATTGTAGACAACATCATGCTATTTTAGAAGAAGTAGGTCTTACTTTAGAGAATGTTAACAGAACTAAAATCACTTTTAGGCAAGGGAATTGTAACTCTAAGTTTGTAATATACATGTCAAAGTGCATGGTATGTCCCAGCTACTATATAGGGAAATATGAGAGGTCTCTTAAAAAAAGAATTTATGACCATTTATATAACATAAGAAGGAAGGACAGTAATAATGCCCTATATAGACATGTTGAAAAAAGTGGGGATAGCCATTTCTTTAAGTTTGCTATATTAGAAAAAGTTAGACTAGGCCCCCGAGGGGGTAATTTTAAAGCAATACTGGGACATAGGGAGGTCAAGTGGCAACTATTAACTGACGCCTCTAACTTACCCAGTCTAAATGACAACATCTCCATTAAACCAATTTTATAGGTTCTGGTATAGGTATTTATGTTGGTTTTCCAGTGTATGCTCCAAAGAATATATTAAAAGACTGCCTATATGTTGTATGTTACTTATATGAACATGGCCTTTCTATTGTGTCCTTTATGTATTTGGTTAGAATATTTAGTATATTACTGTTAATACATGTATATTTGAATTGTTAGTCAGTGTCTAATTTCCACTCAGTTTTACATGTGATTTTATTTTTTATATTATTATAGTATTGTTTATGTGAAATATGGGTAGGTTCACTTTAAATGGAGTACAGATTTTATTAACAGTGTTTTTTGGCACAAAAATGAAGGATATTTAAATGATTAATTAAATAAAATATGTATTCTGATGAAATCCACATTTCAGTGGATGAAAGCGCTTAATCATTGTGCAATAAAGGTGTGGATTTTACTTTCGCCTACATGGTTCATCTTGGTGGATTCCATTTATTTTAAGTGTTTATTTCCTACATTTTTTCAGTTGGTTGATTCAACGCTTATTTGCTGTTTTCGATAGCCGTGATATTGTAACACTCCAATCACATGACGGTCTTGTATAATTTCAACTTCTGCAAGCCATAAGGTAATTTTGAATCATATCATTACTAACATCTTACCTAACTGGCTACATCTGCACATCTTTTCCTGAGCACAAACTCTGTGATGCTTGCCTGATGATGTCACTTGTCAATAAATGTCAGAATCTGCCATGAAGATGTAATAGGATTCATTAGCACAGAATGTCGATGCACTACATAACTTCTCATTAGTGTGGATCACTGTTGAGGAAGTAATATACTTCACAAATTCTTACTTCCTCCAGAAGTACTAGGCTTGGAGGGAGAACTAAAAATATGGAACAGGTCAGTGAGAACCTTTTGGCAGATATCCTCAACATTACTACTCTAATCACGTTGGAGCCTGACCTAACTACTTTATAGTGTGAAAGTATATTTTTACAGATATGAATCTGCAGATGAGATCTGGAAGACATAAACTGAAAGGTGAATATTTAGTAGAGCACACAGTGAATAAAACTGTAGATTCATTTAAAGGACTGGGTATATAGCTAGATCCAGCTTTGAGTTTTTCTAATCATATCAACCAATTATTATAGCTATAGAACTATAGGCTGCATAAAAAGATTTATAAAGTCTAGTAAACCCAAAATGATGAAGCCATTGTTTGTTAATTACATTAGACCCAAACCTGAGTATGGAATAACAATATGGAAACCTTAAAAGAAAACAAGCATGAGTAAACTGGGAAGAGTACAGCGGAAACATACCAAGGGCTTCCATGGATGTGAAAATTTAAGTTATGAAACACTAAAATATCTGAACTTGTACAGTGTCTCTTATAGATGTTTAAGAGGAGATGTTATTTATGTACATAGGGCATTTAGAGACAACTACCTCTGGGAATGTTTTGGGTCATCAAAAAGTAGTAGAGAATCATCAGATAACCTGTGTAGAAGATTCTGTAGGAATGAAAAGTGTACTAATTGGTTCTCTTAGAGAGCAGCTAATACATGGAACAGACTACCAAATTACATTTAAGCAAGCACTAGTTTAGATATTTTTAAGTACAGTCTGTACACTTATGGGAACAACTGTTTTGGTATATTGGCAGGCTAGGAGGGCATTAATGCCAATGCTTGAAATATTTCTATGTATGCATGTATGTATGTATGTATGTATGTATGTATGTATGTATGTATGTATGTATGCATTTTTTTATATCTAATAATAGTGCTTTAACAAAAAGTGGCATGTAGTGTTTTACATCAAAGGTAGCTCTCACTTTATCATGCTACTAATGGATTGTCTTCTACTGCCCCATCCCAACTGGCACTTACTGCTATTTATTTCATCTGTAGTGTCCTTCCATAACATTCTCATCTCTCTAATAATAAGCAACACTTTGTCTCTCTCCACGTCCTTAATTTATCCTCCTACAAATACATCCTCCTCATCTCATTCGATTATTCTATTTTGGAATCAGAGTGCTCTATTATTTCCCATCTCCACGTACTATTAGAAATATTGTAAAGAGTTTTATCTGTTGTGGGGCTTTTCTTCCATTGTGTAAAACTACTTATCAGCTTTTGCAAATAGAGTTCATTGCAAAACATTTAATTTGCTATAGGGCTTTTCTCCCCTTGTATATAATTACTTATTAGCTATTGTCTAAATGCTTTTTGTATCTGTTCTGGAGTTTTTCTCCCCGGGCCTCTGATGAAAATGGCCCATGGGTTCAATTGGACTTTATCAGTTACCAAAGGACGAATAAATAAAATAAAATTAAACAATGTGAGTGAAGCAATGAAAATGCAGAAGTAATATTAGTATTATTATAACATCTTTAGAAACTATGGACATGCAACTATGCCATAAAGTAAAAGCCATTTAACAGGTGCTATTTTAACAACTGATTCCCCAAATTGCAATTCTCTAAAGTCGACTTGTGAATGTCTCAGTAAGGCCAATGTCCACTTAACTTCTCATATGGAAATAACATCTCCCTCATACCTCCCAGACTTATATATACCTACTCCAAGGTTGTACAGCAATGGAGAAAACAGAAAACTTCACTGTTACTGAAAGTTGCTGCAGCTAATTGAGTCATACAATCTGCAATTACTGAAATAGTGCTCAGGTTGTTGGCGTGCTCTGTAAAGATGCTGCATAAAGGTGCATGCCCTGTTAATGTTATATTCAGTCATTCCTGAAAAGATATTACATAACCTTTTAATCTGTTCTTTTTCTTATTGTTCATGTTTATGGATTCATATGTTCATAGATGTGTACTAGGCAATATTAAACAATGGTCATAAAAGAAAAGTTTTTTTAATTTTGAAATACATGACATATAGCCCATATGGGCTAAATCCAGAAAATAATTAAAGAATGTTTCTTTAATTTTAATTGATTGTAGTTTTGTAGTTAATTGATGTGCTTATAAAATAATTGATATTATTTGATGATCTATTACTCTTTGAAGGCTGTTTGGCCGAGGATCTAGAGAAATAAAGTTTGCTTGTGGCTCAGTGATTTATTAATGATATTGTCTAGGCCCACTGATATAATATTCTTGGCCTTAGAGAGAGTATTGAGGAGCTGTTCATTAGGGATAGTAGGGAGAGTTACTGTATATCTGATGGTATTTCCGGAGCAGATGCTGAGGGGAAGAGAGATATATATTCTGGCTCAGTATAGGTGGCTACATTAACAATGACCTCTGCACACAATTGTGCATTACCTTTATGGACGTAACTAAAGAATGCCTAGTAGTTGCCTAATAGTTGTCCTTGGTGAAGGAGGACAATTTTACCTCAAATATGGCTTTGGTAGACTTTACTGGTCCTCTGGGTTGTTTATTTTGATGAGAACACTTTTATCCTGTGAGTACACTTCCTAACTTTTTCATGATTTTCATCCTTCTTTTGTATAGCCTATTGATGTTGTGATTCCACCAAGGTGGCTTGTTTTTTGAGTTAGTTCTGTACTTATTCCTGATGGTACTGCTTCTACGCAACTACTAACATGCTTGTATAGGGTTTCTGTGAACTGTTCTGCATAGTTCCGCAGTGTTTCTAGGGCTTAGGGTGACTTAATATTTTGCCAGGTTATCACTTAATAGTGTGAAGTTGGCCTTAGAGTAGTTACTGAACATTCCAGGGTTACCTGCGGTTCCAGATTTTATTGTTACTTCAAACTAGGCCATTTTGTGATCTGGCCTTAACAGACAGAACATTACATTAGGAGATGGGCAACATTCTCCCACATTTGTGAAGTACAAATCATGTTTTTGTGCACCCCTGTTCAGTGTATTGAAAATCTGATCTAGGCAGTTTATGTTTGCAAAATACAGGGATCTCTCTGCCTGCATGTTTGGTGTCATATATCATTCTCAGTTAATAGTGGATAAATAAAATCATCCATGAATATGGTATTTTGTTGGACGATAAATGCTATTACATTGAGCTAAAATATGTGTTGTAGGTTTCTGGGGTCATAAAGGGGGACCTATAGCCAGGCGTGGCCTTAGGTCAACTGGTGCCTTAGGCAAAATGGCTCTATAGCACCCCCCCCCCACTACACCACCTGGTGCCTCTATCCTGGTCTACCTACACCAAATAAATATTGGAAAAGAGCCCCTGCTAGAACGGCATGCTAGGCGACTGCCTAGTTGTCCTACGCCCAAGGTCAGATATGCCTATAGTGTACAAGGAAGTGGTATGTGATTTTGCCTATGGTGATTTAAACATGGAGATGCTCAACTGCATTATCCTGTTTGACCAGCCTTGACATACATTTATTTTTTTATGTAAATCAGGGCACCTCCACCTTTAGTTTCTGACAGTGTATATCTGATCTAAATGTGTGGAAGGCATTATATCCTTGCACTGGTGTGGTACTCTTTTTGACTTTAAACCATGTTTCAATGACTGCACAGATATTGACATTCTATAGGGTGAAGAGAGTATGTAAGGATTGGATTTTCTTGTTTAGATACCTAGCATTGAGTAGTAACACTTTTAGATTTTTTTGTTTTGATTTGCTATGCTGGAAGTATTTATAGTACGGCATTGCCTGAAAAAGTCAATATGGTGGAGGACATTGTTTTAAGTAATATTGGAAAGCCTAGGAAAGAGAGGTGCAGACCATCCCTGACAAAGCAGAGTGATCTGTTGACCATCTTCCTCCATGGTGACAAATATTGCACAGCCTTACCTTAAGTAGTTAATTTGAACAGTTTTCATTTATTGTTTATGTTTCTCCCTGTCATTCTATTTTCTTCTGTTTTATTATTGTTAACCTATCTGACAATATTAACTAACTATGCTTATGTTAATTTTTAGTTTTCTTATTAAATGTTTAATTTTCCACATTTTTATCAATTATCGTTTCATTGTACTGATAATCATTGTTGTCATTATTACTATTATTACTTTTAATGTGTTTAAAATGTATACCCTGGTACACTGCTATAAATGTGACAATCCATTTGGACATTTTAGATTCAGAAATATAAAAAAAACTAAACTAATAGGTAACCAATAAGCAAGCAAACAAGTTATCAAACAAATAAAGCAGTTCCTAACACATTCATAGTTTTGTAGGTTCTTTTGTTAAGATTATGACCTTTTGGTTATTTAAACTAATGTGATATCGACCAGAATGCCAAGAATGAATATTCTATAATGTGTATTAATATTACATGTTTTATAACATGATCCAAATGGTAACAGATAACACAAAAAAAAATAGATTACTGGACTTACTATTGACAAAATCCTCTAATTTAATTATTGATACGCAAATAGGTCTGCCACTAACTTTGTCAGATCATAACTCTATAAGTTTGTATATTAAGCAAAGATGAAAACTTATAATTAAAATGATATTGATTATAGACTAATCAAAAATGAAAAAAAAAAAAAACATATTAGTATATTGAGGCATTACGTGGTGGATGTAGAAATATCCTAAAGAAGATATTAACTAATTCATTAAAATCTGTATTAGTTACAAATAAAACATAATAAATGCACTTACTGGTAGAATAAAAACATAATTAGACTTTATAGGAAAAAGAAGAGAGAACCTTTTTGGCTAGGCTTATACAGGCCCCAGAGCCGATAGCCTAGTACCTACCAATGGACCTATAATCTGGAAGTACAAAAAAATTCTGTGCTCAACAAAATAAGAGAAATATGAATAAAATAAACAAGGCCTTACAACTTAAAATAATACAGAGAAAAACTGAGTTTGAAATAAAGTTAAGCACTTCTAACAATAAAATAATTATTATAAATATATTAATTCTCATTGGAGGATATTGAATCCAGTTATGACAATAGATTTGAATGGTATTCCATTATTAGATTCTATGGTAATATTAAATGCATTTAATAAGCATTTTACAGATATTACTAATGTTAAGGAAAATAATTGATTTGCTTCTGTAAAGATAATAGTGCACTAGGTAAGCATCAAATTAAGAGATCCACAGGACTGGATGACATTCCTTCAATATAATTACGGGAAATAAAGAATGAATTAATTACCCCTTTTACAATAATAATTAATTCTTTGCTTGGAACTTGCACTGTCTGGAAGATGTGGAAATTATCATCCATCACCCTGATGCATAAAAAAATGAAAAACAACTAATAAGAATAATTAATGTCAAATCAGTTGAACATCTATACAAGGAAATGCTTTGAAAGGTGTCTAATGGAACTCACAGTACAACATACATTGTCAAATAACTTATTTGATTTATATTAACATTGCTTAAGCATAGGTAAGTCTATTTTTAATAATTTTGTAAAAATATTAAGAGGGAACAAATTCTATTATATAATGAGATCTTAACTGAAGTAGTTGTTTAATCAAACTTGATATTAGCCGAATATCTAAGTGTACATAAGGCCAGGACACAAATAGCCCTATTAATGAAAAATATTGCTTTAAGAGAGGAAAGATATATGATTGAACTGTACAGATCATTTATTAAGCCGCTGCTTGAATACAAAAATGATTTTTGTATTTACAATAAAAGACAACTTGCAAAGCTTAAAATGAGTGCAACAAAAATACACAAAAATAATTAAATCAACAAAGGACTATACTTATGAAGAGAGATCTATTAATTTAAAAATGTTTGCTATTCACTACAAGTATTTAAGAGGGAAGATTACATTTGGCTATAAGGTTTTCAAAAATGAAATTTTGCAGGCAATGTTTGATATGAAGGATTTAAAGCCTGAAACTCAAATATATGTCACCATTTGGTGACTTCAGTCCTCAGACAATCCAATGATTTGCCTGAAAACCACACATTCTATGAGGAAGAGACCAAAAATATGACACAAAAAATCTGGACATTCTGAGAAAATCTGGACAGTTGAGAGGTATGCTAGCAAAACATTCTTCTCAATCTCTTTCTGAAAGAAATCTGGACAAAGCCTAAAATAATGGGGAACATAGGTCCAAAACTAGGGACAGATTTTAAATATTGCTCTTATAAACTTACAAAGTTGCTAGACAAACATGATTTACATTAGCATGGATTTTCTGAAAGAATATGAAGTCAGAAACTCAAATGTATATAATTTGTTGTGACTTCAGCCATCAGTGATTTGCTAGAAAATCATGCATTTTTAAAAGGAATGAATTAAAAATAAGAGACAAAAATTTTACATTCTGTGAAAATTTGGACAGTTGAGAGATATATAGTAGAAATAGTCTAATATTTCTTCATTGTACTGCTTTCCCGGCTTTCTCTATGTGCTTTATTATTGAATTAGCATTCTTTTTCCACATTTGTCTCAGTTTCTGTGCTAGCATTTCTTATAATTTTATTTTTGCTGACTTGTATTTTTTTCTTTTATTTCAGATGTTCACATTTCTTTCCCCTCCATTGCCACATTTGTAGATATCTTCTGCTCTAACATCTGAGAATGCTTTTGATAACAGTTAACTACAGACAGTTTTTATTCTCTTTTGCGAGATATATCTGAATCACTTTTCCTGGATTTAATTTTTGATAGCGTCACTAACCTGACACCCCCCACCCACAGTTCTTAAACTCAAAATTTGTATCAAGCTGTTGTTCTACTACATGTTTCTTATTAAGTATACCAGGTTGCCAGCAATGTCTAATTACTCATCCTGCTCCCACATTTTCCACAATGCTTTAAAGTGAGAAAACTTTTCCTAATATTACATCATTAGTTAAACAAGAGTCTTAAGGTACATCATGTAACATTACACAATGAACTGTCTTTATTTCTACATATGTAAGAGGATAATCTTTTTGGTTATCATAACTGTATATAACTTCTTTATTTTGATTGTTACTAATCTTATGTATTACTTTTATATGCTGTTAATCAGTACAAGTGATCCAGTGAATGCCAGCAACAACCTGCTTACCAGTCCACAGGACAACAAAGGCAGATAGAAGGAGTATTTTCAGCTGCTTCTGAATGAAAAAAAAAAAAACATAGTACCTACACTGCCCCAGACAAAGCCTACAATAAAAAAAGGATCAAGAAGAAGGGCCACCCTTGATGTGGTAAGAACCACACTAAGGAAAATGAAACAGGAGGCTTATATGAGGTAATGGCAGATAAGATCAAGATGTTCATGAGTTAGTGGAGAAAAATGGCTCCTGCAGGTATTTGTAGCAGTAAGGGAGAAAAGTGTATCCCAGACGACTGGAGAATAATTTACTCTAATACCAGTTTGTATGAACAAAAGGGACATTCTGACCTCTGGGCAGTACACAAAATAGATGGGAGACAAGCATTTCAGATTCAGATCAAGATTAAGCACAACCCAGCAAATGTCTGCAGTGAGACGGATAGTTAAGAAGAAGCTAGAGATGAGGGAAGAGTCCAACTGGGCATTGCTAGACTTGGAGAAAGCATATGACAAGGTTCCAAGAAAGCTGATTTAAATAGTCCTGTGATAGTCCAGTGTCCCAAAAGCATTGGTAGAATTAGTGCTGGCTATGTAAAAAGGGTCAATGACACAAGTACAAACAGTGTTTAGCTTCTCAGAGGGGATCCCAGTGGCAGTGGGTGTGTATCAGGGTTCAGCTCTGAGCCCACCACTATTCATACTGGTGATGGACTACACAAGCGAACAGTTTAGAGGGAACAGATCAACGCAGCTGCTGTATGCAGATGATGCAGCATTACAGGCATTACAAGAACTTCAACAAAGGATAGAGGAATGGAATGCTTAACTGGTGGCACATGGAAAGAAGCTGAGTACAGACAAAATAGTTGTCAGAACAACAAACTGGGAAAATCAGAAGAAGATGAAAACTATGAAAGAAGGGAAAATAGCAGAACAAATTAGCAGCATCAAGTATCTGAGAGAGGTGGTTGAGAAGAGACATCTTAATGAGGAGGGCAAACCTAGAATCAGAAGGGCTGCAGCCAACTGGCACAGAGTGTCAGAGGTAGTGTATAACAGAAGAATGCCAAAAAGCTGAAAAGTAAGGTGCACAAAATGGTGGTGTGACCAGTACTAATGTATGGTACAGAAACTGGGCAATGAAGTCTGAGCAGTTGAGTAAGCTAGATGTGATAGAGATGAAATGCCTGAGATGGATTATAGGATGCACACTGTAGGTCACATGAAGAAATGAGTACATTCATGCAAATGCACAAGTAGCTCCAATTGCAGAGAAGGTAAAAGAGAACAGATTCTGGTGGTTCAGGCACATGTGCAGAAAAGCAAAAGACAATCTGATAAAAAAGATTTCGGATAGACAAAACGAAGACAGAAGGAAATGAAGGCATTCAGAAAAGAAGTGGAAGGATTGTATGAAAAATACCTGCAACAGTTAGGTATTACTGCCAAAAAAGGTAGGATAGTGGCACTGAATTGAGAGAGATGCCAACAGGTGATTCAATACCCTGTCACCATGTAGAAATTGGGAAAAAGGGGGGCTGATGATGATGATGATGTTGTTGAATCAGTACAAGAGTTGTTGATCCTATTACATGTTTCCTGTTCATTTTCCAGGCAATTTGCAATATATATCTGCATAGCATATACAGCAATATCTATGTGTTTATAGAAAGATATGTGTGTTTGTGTGTCCAAGGTGTGTGCATGTATGAGAAAGGTATTTTCAGAACAACCACTTTTTGGATGCACAAGGTCACATAACTTGAAACAACTTCTGTGCTATAAGGAGCTGAATAACTAAGTCAATAGCAGAGATTGTCAAATCGTAGTAATTTTTCCATGTAGTAAGTGCAGTGTTTGTAAGCATGTAATTAAGTGGGATAACTGTATACAACCATTGAAACTCAAGACATTCTTTAGTAAAAGCTATACAGACTCTGATTCTAAACCTATTGTTTATTTATCCCAGCATGTGAAATGCTTAGCTTTTTATTTTGGAAAATAAAATCAAAATTTAGAAGAACACTTTTGTGATCATGTTTCTGATATTAGTAGACAGATAAAAACATATTCTTTATATAAGCACATAGAAAAACTAGGCCATGAACATCAGTTTATGTTTATGGTATTAGAATTGATGTTTAAAAATAAAAGGTTTTGTGATTTGGTTGGTTTAACTTAGGATGCAGAATATCGTAGTGTAAATATACTGATGGCAGATGTGTATGGTGCAAATAGTATTAAATTTGTATTCAAATCAAAATTTTAGTTGTGGATTTAAAAGTGTATTTAATGAGTTGATGAAGAGATATTTATTACGTATCTGATGAAGCATTAGACAGGAAAGCTTGGGTGTAGTTTTACTAAGTTTGTGTTTTGCCTACTTCAATAAATATATTTTTTCGTGGTCACGAGCTACTTTGTATTTTGGAATAAATTTTAGTATGAGAGCTATTGCAGAAAATTTCACCTGTAAGATGTCAATGAGATACATTCTGTAGATCAGGGTTTGATTCCCTCAGCCTCCATTTGCCTGCTGTATAACTATTAAACAGTACTAGTGGATATCCACTGAAGAGGGACATGTGTACAGTGGGATTATATTCTTAACTAATTAAAAAAAAATGTACATCAGATTTATTTCTGTGTCCTGCCAAATTATAGTATAAACCATTACCTGCTGCTTAGCAAAAGCAAATAATACAATATAACTTCTTTTATCACAGAGCATAACAATACAAATAATGGATCCATATATATTTATGTTAATTTTGCATGCCATGGAAACTAAAAAATATATTTATGACTCTGTGATGTTCAGGGCTTGCACAATTTATGCTGTATTAATTTATAGCCTTTACACACACTTTAGAGTTGCTTAACAATCTTTAAAAATATTGATTAAATGCCACATTACAGTGATTTTGCCAAGCTGATACTCTCAAGCCATTTCTTTTAAGGACTAATATTTTACCTAATTGCCAAATTTCTTAGCATGAGTGAACAAACACAACAGTAGTTTATAAGTCTGGAGATAATCATGGCTTCACTTATTTCAGTGTTTCATTATGTGATGTTCGGCTATTAAGACACCGACATTGTCATCCTAAAAAATCTAGCTACTTTAGTATTACAAGGCTTTGGGCATATGAATGGCATTGATTGCATAGTGAGTTAATGAGGTTATGCTTTTAATCACACAGGATGGAAATGCCTCCTACAATTCATACTTGGAAGTAGTAGGACAGTCTTGCGCAATGCTGACTGGATTTCCCTGTGCAGATTTTCATTTTCTAAAGAGTGCAGATAAACTGAATTGTCTCACATTAATCATAAATCACTGCATTGTTCTTTCTATTAATAAAATAAATTATTCAGCACAATAGCATGAAGGGGTGATGCCGCTGTTAATTAGCAAACTAACTGTATATCTCATGCCAATGGCAGGACTGGGGTAGATTGAAGATGCCATACAGCAGTCTTACACTGAAATAAGCTGTTTTAGTTAGCCAGCATGGCTTTTATGGATAGGGCTCAGTACCAGACATAATGACAGATACTGCAGTTTCCAGAAAAGAGCTGATGATGCTGTTTCCTTAAAGCAGATGGGCACTGTGTAGTTCAAAAGAAATGTTTACTAAAGCAATTCAGTCAGAGTAATTCAACTTGCTGAGGCTTCGTAACTTCTGTAGACTACTATTAAGTTGCCAGTTTTGGACTTGAGAGCTCACTCTTTTTTTTTATATATACCATTGTTCTGAGCCTGTCATACTGATGAAAAATGGGACAGATAATCTTAAGACGCTGTTTGTTTTCAACTCATTCAACATGTGAATGCAGTTTTCTTAGAATATAGTCAGTTTTATAAATTGTGTATTACTGTTTTTTCATTTTTTCTGATCACTGTCATAGTAAGCTGTTTATTAAGGGCAGTTTTCTAAAATTATGTTTTCATTAAACCTTGTATAAACTATGATTTATGGTAGTTGTTCATGTGTTTTGTTTATGAATACCCAGTATACAGACAAAGTGTATTTCCTTTGCAAACTGTACTATATGGCCTCTTTTATTACCCATATTTAGAATTCATTAATGTAGCAAACCTTTAGAGGATGCAGTACGGTGTCTTGTCCATGCTGCACATCTGAAAAAAAAACAATAGATATCTTCAGTCATGTACAGAAGGACCATGTCAGCATTCTCCCAGACTTTCGCTTCGTTCCCTTTCCTGATATATACCAAGTTACACTCTGTTTCTGGTGCTGCGATAGCGTTGGCGCTTCATAGCAAGACGTTGTCCCGTTCGATTCTCAGCTAGAGCGTCTTCTGTGTGGAGGCATGCATGAATGGGGCGTGCCTTCGTTGAAGGTTGTGCATCAGGGCTGGTAACCCAGTATGTAAAAATCCACTACCAATCATTAGCGGACCAGAGTTCCGCTGTGGCGACCCCTAACCGGGAAAAGCCGAAAGACACAAACAAACAAACAGTTTGTTTGTTGACCTCAGCATCTGCTTGTATATACTGGACTTCACTATGCCTCCCACCCTATCTTCAACTCTAGGCCTGCATTCTTCTACCTTATCTCCTCCTCCTCTAATTTCTCAACTAAATGAACTAACTCCATATATTCAACTTTCATGTGAAATGCAGCAAATTTAAAACTCGTGGAACCTTGTACAATGAGTAACTTAGTTCTTATGTGATTGTTTCTTGCAATATGTATGTATGTATATTATATTTCATATGTACTACACTCAAGGTGGTCATTAGCTGTATATTAATATAATATTATATTGAACTAAACTAAGGGGGCGGTGAAAGCCAACACATTCTGGCTAGGCTTATAAATGCCTTCGGGCAGATAGCCTAGTACCTACCTATGAACCTATTAAATCTGCATCTCCCGTGTTTATGTAAAGTATTTTAGTTGACCTCAGCATCTGTAAGTTAATTGCATTCAGCACTAATCTTTGCTTGTATATCTTGCTGTTCATGCAAATGTTTGTTGTATTTCTTCTTCCTTCTTGCAGAACTTGCTGTATTTGAATCTTTGTTATATTGTGTTTTCTATTTGTCTAATTGATGTGGAATATTTTAACCTGGGCAGCTGCTGAAAAAGAATTTTATACTTGGACTTTCTGGATAAACAAAGGCAGATACATAAACAAAGATATCAAACTATTAGAACTTAACTAATAAAATCTTTTTTGTTGACCTATCTGACTTTCTATCCTCACATTTTACAGTCCCATTCTTTCCCCCATGAAAGCTTGCCTTGTAGCAGTCCCTAAATCCATAAGGAGGTTTATTTTTTACAGAGAGAAATATGTTATTAATAACTAACCCCAGGATTCGTGAAAGCTAAAACTCCATGCAGGAACAGTGTAGCAGCTCCTGCATGGAGTTCGGCCGCCGAGCGATTCAGCAAACAGCTGATCCAATGTGCATGAGTCTGTCTACACTGTTCCTGTATGGAAGACTATGGGGTATGCTAATCACCTCATTTGCTGGTGAAAACCATGCAAATGAGGTAAATTAGTGATTCGGGAAGCTGCCAGGTCTCTGTGCAGGAACAGTGTCAGTGCAGAAATGTGTTCAGTTACTAAATGAACACATTTCTGCAAAAAAGAAAACAGAGGCATGACAGCACAAATAACAGCATGTATTCACATCTGTAGGCATGCCAATGGCCATGTATATGACATTGGCATGAATAAATGTTTAATTTTAATATAAAATAACTTTTTTTGTGGCTGATCTCGGCTGTTTAATCATAGAGCAGCGGCGCTCAAACACGATAGTGCCGAAAAAAAAAATGTGAAAACCCAAATTTAAAGAAAATCTGCATTTTGTCATTATAGTCTATGGCATGCAGAATCAAAACAATACCAGGGGAAAGTGGTTGTCAAGGGGAAAGGCTCAGTGTCAGTGCAGTATCTATGGGCTAAGGCAGTGGGGTATGCAAATGAGGGGAAATTTACTGAATTACAAAATATTCTAAGTCCAAAACCTGCACCTAACTGTGTAGGTGCTGGAACAGGATTGTGTAGGCAGGAGGAGCAACTAACATGAAAAGTGTTTTTTTTTTATACTTGCTGTAAGGACATTGGAGCTCTGTTGGGCGGGTTTGCACTTAGCCAAGCACAGCTAAGCAAGGGAGTGTGTCTGAGGTTGTAATGTCTTACACCATGAAATGAAGAGCATATTCATGTCCAGGGAAGGACATTTATGCTAAAATGTGTTTAACTTAGCTAAACAAGTTTGCATGGCATACACTGAGACTTAAAAAAAAAAACACAAGAAATTTCAGCACTGTGTACATGTAAGCAAGAGGGTGTGTCCGGGGCTGTATAGCCTTGTTTACCTTGTCTAAACGGGTGTGTGCGGCATGCACTGAGATTTAAACCACAAAACAAAATACAGGAAATGGCAAGTGGAACAAGAAAAAAAAAAGGAAAATAGCCGAAAGGAGGCACTCAAATACAAGTAATAGAGTTCACAGGTAGAATGTTTCATACTCAGCCAATCACACAGGCAACATCTGCAGCACACAACTATAAACTATGCAAACAACTTTCAGTCTGGTTTTCTCACAAACTCAACACCACTGGTGTACACAGATGGGGAAATATTACCTGACAAAACTAATAAAATGTTAGGGGCTGCTGTTGCTGTCATACATCAGTATGTGCAAGAGGCTGAGGTTGGTGAAGAGGACAATGCTGACAACTGCCCCAGACTTATGAGGAGGAGGAGAAGAGTGTTCATGTCCAGGGTAACCTACCAAGGGTTACATGATCTGGAGATAGTAGAGCACTACAGGGTGGACAGGGACATACTGCAGCAAATTGTGGAGCTGTGCTAGCCTCGCCTCAAATCCAGACCAAACAGAGGGGAACCCATCCCAATGGATACCAAGGTATGTGCAGCTCTAAGAATACTAGCTACAGGTTCTTTCCAAAGATCAACTGGGGATATCATGGGGGTCTCACAGGCATCTGCATCCAGGATACTGCACCAGTTCCTGGATGCCATGCGACCACATTTCAAGGAGCACATTAAATTCCCCATCACCCGTGAGGAGAGGACCCGCAATATGCGTCTCTTCCACAGTGTAGCAGACTACCTGGAGGTACTGGGTGTCATAGACTGCACGCACATCCACATCAAAGCACCACCTGGTGACCGGGGTAGGGTCTATATAAACTGCAAGGGGTTCCATTCCATAAACTTCCAGGTCATGTGCGATGCCCAGGGCATTATCATGAATGCGTGTGCTGAATGCCCTGGAATCTATCATGACTCCCACATCTGGCATTCCTCACAGCTCTATCAGTAGTTTGCCAGGGGGGACATCCCGTATGGCCATTTAATGGGGGATGCTGGCTACGCACTAGGGCTGTGGATGATGACACTCATCAGAAATGCACACACACACACTCACACAAGAACACCATAATGAGGCACAAGCACAAACCAGGATCATTATAGAGTGTGTGTTTGGGATGCTCAAGTCACGGTTCCAATGCCTTGACATGTCCTTGCAGTACTCTCCAGCCACTTGTGCAGACATGGTCATAGTATGTGCCATGCTACACAATATGATCCTGCGGAAACAGCTGCAGCAGTAACAAAATGGGGAAGGGCCACACAGCCACCCACCATTGCCAAGGCCTCCACAGGTACAGAGGGACTTGGAGGAGGAACATCCTGAGCCAGCTCCTGTAGGCAGACAAAGGCATGCCCAGTATGCCCTGGCCTTGGTAAAGAGGCAATGCACAGCACATACAATTACACAGTAGGGCCCCAGGGACTGATCTCTCTCTCTTTGTCTGACTCACACACACAGTAAAATGGATGCCAAACATCACACCTCCTATACCTGACCACGTATAGGCAGTATATTGTGTGCATCCAACATAGTCAGCCCTCAAGCACCACCCTCACAACAGCTGCAGGCACAAGGTAAGCCAGTCTCTGTAACAAATTAAAATAATAGTGTGGAATGTTCTGATAGCATATCTATGGTATTGATCAAGCATATAAGGGAATGGGGTGGCTAACTGGGTAGCAGCAGACAACTGACAGTTCTGTGGGACAGAAGGATGTGTATCCCCAGTACTGCCCTACCCATACCATGCAGTACCACCATAGTCAACAAATACCACTGCAGTATATGTGGTGAGGAAAATAACTTGGGGGTCATAGGTCACATGCATGGATGTCAAAGTGGGGGTCCCATACTCACCACCAACCCCACACAGCAGAGCAGCTGTAGACAACCATACAGAAATGCCTGGCAAAGGCCCCTACATGGTGATATCCATGAAATCCCCACCCACAGACTTTTACACAGTGATATCACAGCAGGTCTGGCAGTGGCAGTATGGCTTTGAAAGGTAAGAAGTCTGAAACTACAAATGTCTATGCCAGAACAATCTGACCTGTGGTTGATACAGTTATCCCTGTAGTCAGAAAGATAGGGCCTGACACTAGGCTACATGGGACCAAAGTGTTAAGCATATATCAGCACAGTCTGTGCAGATGCGTATCGTGTATTGTCGTGTCACACCCCATAGTCTCATAGAAATGCAGTAACATATTCCTAGACTTAAGAAGCATCTAGCTGTTACCCAGAGTGATGGGCAATAGTAACAGAAATAAATTGTTAGTAACACCCACAGTCAACTTACTGGTGCCATCCCAGGAGTGTCACCTGCTGGCAGCCTGGGGACATATGATCATTAGGATGTACTGCCCTGCTACAGATGGCCTGCATCTGTCACACCTGGCCTACAGTCCTGTGGAAAATGTGTATTCCTTACCCACAATGCCCTTTAGGGAGTGTCATGGGGTCCATAACACCAATATAACACAGTCCACAAAATGCAAAGAAAGGCCATGCTGACAACTGCTATGAGCAAACCTGCCAGCCTCAGGGAGCCAGAAATTGGGACAAAGCCATGAATAATGGGGTGATGAAGGTCCAAAGAGAAGGACACCTCTGAAATACTGCTCTAATAATGTTATAAAGTTGATGGAATGATTTGTAGTAGCATGGACTGTCTGATGGGTGCGAAGTCTGAAACTGCAATGTCAGCTGTCAGTAATATCTGACTTCAACCCTGAGTGACTTTCAAAACACTTTTGCTGGAAAACCACTCTTGTTTTGGTAATCAACAAGATATATGAGTCATGAATGTGGACATTCTGTGATACTCTGTACAGTTGACAGGCAGGGCTAGGAGTTTAAACATGGGAATGCACTCACTGCAGGCAGGCCTAACTCTGGAAGATGGTGACATGTCTGCACCCACAGAACCCTGGGCCACAGCCATGGGGAGTAACACACTCCTCCCTGATCACTCATCCTATACAACATCCTGACCCCATGTGGCCATCGAAACAAAATGAGGTGGGCCATACATATATGTGTGTGACAAACACACACCTCCAGGCTGGTCAAACAGTGTGACACATACAAGACCCTCCAAGTGCAGTCAATCATTGAGGTTAGCCCAATGCAAAGTACTGGTAGCTATAGACAAACATATCTGCCCAGGACCCCCCCCCCCACAGATCCTACCCCCTACAAACCTATCTGGAGTCTGCCTGTCACCCTAATCCTGTCTGACTTATATTGCCCAACTGTGGACTGGAAATCAGACCAGGCCAGAACATAAATGCGCAGAGATTCCACCATTGTAATATATCACCAAGGTGCTGGACCATTTCTGCAGCACCAGCAGTCAATTGCTTGTAGGCACACCCCTCAACAGGCTGGATAGTGCAAGAATGCAGAACATTTGGCCCATAAACCTTGTGTGTGCATCATCCATCCTGTATGCCTCTGGTAAATCACTTTGATGATCTGAGGAGGTATATCACCAGGTACTGAAACAGTACATGACAGTGTCAAATGGCATATATGACAGATGTCTGCTAAAACCAGCTGTCTAACCCTAGCAACCTATACATTACTGAGAGAAATTGTCAAAATCATTGTATGGCCCATTGTCCCCACATTTTAATAGGCTATCTCCAGATATCCTGCACCAACAGGTTGAGAGGTATGGCTGGAGCACAAAACAAACCGGACTGGAGAAGAACAATCCGTGGAATGGAGTCTCGTGTGTAGTATATAAGGACACACTGGGCATGCTCATACACTTATTAATGTCAGTAGGATCTAGGAATAAACAGGCCTTCCACAACCAGTGCACTTTCCATTGCCCCACCTTAGCAGTCCTGAAGATGTCTGGCACCAGATAAGTCACTTTTGTTAGGTCCAACCCAGTAAGCTCTGTGGCGGGTGTGATACTGCATAACACTATAGTACAAATAACTAGTTAGGTAGGAGTTCTAATGTCAGTCCTGGAAAATGTAAAAGTGTGGGTGTATGTGTTTGTGTCTTCACAACTAAAAGCTTTTGGGTCCATTCAAACCCAGTCCACTTCCCCTTTCCCTTCTTTAGCAGTCCTGCAGATTTCAGTCATCTTAGAAATGCCTTCTATCAGGCCTCAGCCTCATAAGCTCTGTGGTGCATCTGATACCTAAATAACATGATAACACAAATAACTAATTAGGTACGAGTTCTAATCTCAGTCCTGGCAAATGTAAAAGTGTGTGTGTGTTTGGAACTAAAATCTTTTGGGTCCATTCAAACCCAGTACACCACCCCTTTCCCTACTTTTGTGGTCATGCAGATATTAGTCATCTTAGAAGTGCCTTCAGTCAGAACTCAGCCCCATAAGCTGTGTGGCACGTGCAATAGTACAAATAACTAGTTAGGTAGGAGTTATAAATTCAGTCCTGCCAAGAGTAGAAGTGTGTGTCTGTGTGCGTGAAAGTTGTGTGTGCAAAACTGAGTGAGCTGGGTGTTTGTTTATAGGTAAAACAGTTTTATGCCATTCCCACCCACGACACTTCACAGTGCCCCACCTTATCAGTCCAGGTGATGTCAGTCCCTTATCAGCAACCTTTGCCAACCATCAACCCTGTAAGCTCTGTAGTGTGTGTGATAAATGCTTAACACTATAGTACAAATGACTAGTTTGGCAGGGGTTCAACTCTTGTATCTGTCAAGTGTGTATGGGTATGTATGTTTGTAAGTAGTATTTTGATATGTTTCCCACCCACTTCCCTTCTTTATCAGTCCTGCTGATGTCATTCCCCATATCAGCACCTTTAGTGATTTATCATACAAGTAATCTCTGTAGGGAGTGCGGTAACTGCGTAACACTATGGTACAAATCACTAGTTAGATAGGGGTTCTTCTCTCACATCTGGCATGTGTGTCTGTTTATAGGACAAAGTATTTTGGTAGGTTAAACACCCACTGCACTACTTTATCAGTCCTGCTGATGTCATTCCCTTTATAGGTTCAGAAGTGTGTAGTAGGTAATGACCCAGGAGCCTTAACAAGCCTAGCACATAGAAAAGCCCTGCCATTGTGCCACCCAATGTTACGTCCCAGTGCCTGCATCAAGTATAGCCACTGCAGTGATCTTTGGGTTGAACTGTCTATTACCCATCCACTCATCAAGATTTCTCTGGAACAGAGTCAACTAGGTGCTCTGCCTGACATGTATGAGAAGTGTATTCCAGGGCACGTGCAGGCTCTTGGTGAGGGACCTGTCCCATGTTGCGGTGATTGTGATACTGAAGTAGAGGTGTCTGCAGTGTGTGGTGTGGATGGATTTATATGTAGCATTTCTAAACCAGCTAGGCCAGACATGGCTTTGTAACTCAAGCACAGATAGCTGCTAATTAGGTGATATGACACAGAGAATAGCTTGGGTCTGCTGAGCCTGTCTGTGTAGGATCTGTGTTTAATGCCTAGGAACCCCTTTGTGAGGTGCTTCTGTGGCTTTGCCAGCTGTAGCAGGTGTCTAGTGAGGTACTTGGCCATAATACTTGCGGAGTGATCTAATGAGGGAATGGTAGACAGAGACCATTACCTCTGTCTTCCTGGATTCAAATCCCTTGATAAAGCAATATGCCATATAAAAGAAATTCCTGACCACAGTGGCAATGTGGTGACTGAAGGAGAAGTTGCTGTCAACCTGTGTCCCCGGATCTCTTATAATGCCTACAGTGTTCATTGGGCTTCCACTGATGTGGAACTTACTAGGAACTGAGTGTTTTACCAAAGGGGGTGATGATGCACTTTGTGGTGTTAAGCTTCTGGCCATGGTTTCCATGCCACTCATTGGTCTCAGTGAGACCATTTTGTAGGATGTCTGAATCACTTGTGGAGTTCATGATAGCTCCCAGGTTGCAGTCCTCTGTGAACTTGGTCAGCCAGAGCTCCTCTGTGTTGGGCTGGACTCCTGTGAAGTAGATGCTGGACAGGACACTATCCAGTACTGATCCCTGTGGGACCCCACTCATGACTGCGTGCCAATCTGACTTGGAGTTTGCCACTGTCACACTGTGTGTTCTGTGCACCAATTTGCAAACCACCCACTGATATAGGAGTTGATGCCTAGGTTGCTGGGTTTACCAATAATCCCTGACTGAGGAATGGTATCAGAAGCCTTCGCCAGATTGAAGTAGGCTGTTTGCAGTGCCTTACTGTCATACACAGCCCTGTTGACTCACTCAAAGACATCAACCAGGTTTAGCAAGCATGATCTGCCATTCACAAAGCCAAATTGTGTGGGGTCCAGAGTTAGATCACCCATATATTGGTCAATCAGGTCCTTGATGATGCGCCCATACCCATACATAGTAGACTTGTCAGGCTAAGGGCCCGATAATCCCCAGGGTCTGTAGATGCTACTCCTTTATGGAGAGGGATGACTGTAGCAGTGTGCCATTTTGGAAAGACAAAGCCTGAGGTGAAGCTGTGACTGACCAGGGCACACAGATGTGGTGCCAGGTCTCCTTGTATGTCATGAAGAACACAGCCATGGATATGTTGGGGTCCCATGGAAGCTGTATCCTTGCCTGTGGACAATGCAGGACTAACCTAGCCTGCAGTAATGATGTGTGCCTGGCATTCATCTACCATTGTGATTGTCCCCTTGGGGGGGGGTAAAGCTGGCATTGACTGTGTTGGCAAGACTGTGGCCAATTGTTGTGTCAGGATAGGAATCAGCATTGTGCAGTAACTCTCAGCACTTTTGGTTATTGCTGTGAAGGTTGTTGGTATAAGTATCAAAGGCTTTCATGATTGTCATCAGTGTCTGTTGCAAGTCTGTCATCATAGCTGCTGTGCGTGATTCCCTGAGAGATCCCAAGTTGTGTTTCAGGCTAATAAGGGGGTTCACCAGTCTTGGGACACCACCATTTTTGCAAAAGTGTCTTTCATCTGTTGTACACGTTAGTAATGGCAGGGGACCATCACAATGGCCTCCAGTGTTTGGAGGACAGTGTTTGTGTTCTGTTGGCTATGGCTAGTACCATGCATCCATGTGCATGTTTGTGCAGTGCATATGTGTATGATGTGACATTCATGCAGCTATTTCCCATTGGCATGGGTGCAGTCAAGTCATCCACCCGTATTTTTATGACTGCAGTGTCAGCATTGGAGAGGTTTTGCAAGGTGGTTACCTTTTTGGGGGGTGTGGGTGAGATGTTGAGCTCCATGTTGATTACATCATGTTGGATCTGACCAGGTAGGGATTGAAAACTGTTGTCGAGCAACAGTCCCATATGTAAATAATCAATGCAGGTCAAGGTTGTTACATCCTCTACTGGGGGTCAATATGAGCAAGTCCAGGCCATTAGAACTAATGAATTCCATGAAGCATTGGGCCAGTGTACTGGTGCTTGACTACTTTCCCCAGGTGATGGAGGGGTAGTTGAAGTCTCTACTATGTCAATCTTAGGTTGGACCTTCATAGATGTCAGGGTGTTGAGGAATGTGCATTGACACTCTAGGGACATAGTTGGGGACCGATTGCAGGCTATGGTGTGGATTGCACTATTCCCCAAAGTCAGCTTTACAGGAAGTACCTCTGATGCATTCTGCTGGGATACTAGTCTGGAGCTGTGCATATCCATTATGGATATGGAGACAACACCACCCGTGGAGGTGTGGTCCATGTTTTGGTGCTGACAGCTGTGGAATGCATCATAGCCTGTTAGTGCAGGGTTGCTGTCTGCTGCTGTGACTCTCCTCTCCATTACAGCACAAATGTCAATATCCTCCACTCTGAGGAATGCTTTGAGTGATTGCATCTTGACAGTTAGATGTCTACTGTTGAGAAGCATGAACCTCAGATTGCATACATGTCTAGCTGTTATGGTGGTAATTTGATTTGGAATACTGCCTAATAAGACAATATAGGGGGTGGCAAGACACTTACCCTGTACCTGGAAACTCAGGGCTGACAGATTTTGGACATCTCTGGCAAGGCATTGAGGTCTGTCAATCATGTTATCCCAAGCAAAGAGATACTGGATCCCCTGAGAATGACACACAACACATAAGCCAAATGTTGCAGTCAATTATCTGTTGATAGTACTGCAGCATCATTCTGGGTGATGGCAGTATACTGCTCAGGGCTACTGTTACACCTGCCTGGACCACATAATCTGAATGTTCAACCATGTCTCTTGTCATGTAGCCCAGGTAGGTGTGTCTCAGGTTATTCACACCCACATGGATGATGACAGAGTGATACTTGTAGCTGTTGTGGAGTGGACTGACTGGGTGTGTCATTTGTTGTTTGCTGGCATGTGATAGACAGTTGGCTGTTACCTCCTCCATAATTAACATAGAGAGTGGGACATCTGTGTACCACAGTACTGAGTCACCCATGATCACTGTATTGTGCAAGGTGGTCAGCCTTAAGACCTTAGGTTGAGGGGCACACTGTGTAGGTGACATATGTGTCCTTTGACATGTGCTATGTCATGGTGTTGTTTGTGTAAATGTCCATTAAGTGCCTTTGTGAAGGTGGGTGTGTGGCTTTTCAGTGTATGTCAGGGCTGTCATATTGGGTGTTGTGGTGAGCTATGTGGTCCACATGGTGTGGTGCAGGTGTTGATCTCATCATCTTGACCAGCTAGTTCAGTCTTTGCTGGAGAGTGCATATTTCCACATTTGGTGATATAGGGGTAACTCTCTCTGGTCAGAGGGTTTGGAGTTTAGAGGAGAGGTTTGTCTGTGTACATGAGGCAGTTGCAACAGTGCCTCAGAATGGAGAATTGCACCAGGTTAATTGCTGAAAGCACAGAAAACCACACTTCAATCATGCCAGGAGGGGTGGTCATAAATAGTAAGTACTGGGGCTAATTCCGTGATGAACAAGTACTGCTGATGGCTCCCAGGTGTGATACACATATTGATACAATAACCTGTTGAAGTGCAAAGCTATAATGCTATCTGAAGTGCAAGACAGAAAGAACTAGCATGATGTACAGTAGAAACTGAAGGCAGACTTCCTGCCACCTGTAATACTTTACCTCAGCTGTGCAGTTATCAGCACCTTTGGCCAGTTGTAAGTCCAGTAAGCTCTGCAGCATGTGCAGTAACTGCATAACACTATAGCAGACATAACTAGATATTCAAGAGTTCTCATCCCAATACTGGCAAGTGTATGTGTGTGTGTGTGTGTGTGTGTGTGTGTGTGTGTGTGTGTGTGTGTGTGTGTGTGTGTGTGTGTGTTTGTATGTGAGAGAATCATGCACTGTGTGGGTTACACCATTTTAGACTTGTGTGCCACCCTTTACACTTCCCCTCACTCCAATTTAGAAGTCCTGTTGATGTCATTCACCGAGGAAGTACCTTTGGAGAAGGTGCAATTGTGTAAGCTTCATGGTGTATCTGACAACTGTGTAACACTATAGTAGACATAACTAGATAGACAGGAGTTCTCATCCCAAAACTGGCAAGCGTGTGTATCTGTGAGAGAATCATGTGTGGATTATACCATTTTTGACTTGTGTACCACCCTTTACACTTTCCCTCACTCCAATTTAGAAGTCCTGTTGATGTCATTCCCTTACAAGTATCTTTGGAGTGGGTGTAATTGTATAAGCTTTGTGATGCATCTGATAACTGTGTAACACTGTAGTAGAAATAACTAGGTAGGCAGGAGTTCTGATCCCAATACTGGCAAATTGTGTGCATGTGTGTGTGTGTGTGTGTGTGTGTGTGTGTGTGTGTGTGTGTGTGTGTGTGTGTGTGTGTGTGTGTGTGTGTGTGTGTGTGTGTGTGTGTGTGTGTGTGTGTGTGTGAATCAGATACTGTGTGTCTTATACAATTTTGATTTGTGTTCCATCCATTATACTTCCCCACCCTACTTTACTACTGCTGTTGTTGCTGTCATTCACCTTATAAGTACCTCTGGACAAAATGAAATTGTGTAAGCTGTGTGGCACATCTGCTAACTGCATAATACCATAATACAAATAACCAGATAGGCAGGAATTCTAATCTCAATACTGGAAACTGTTTGTATGTGTGTGTTTGTGTGAGAATCATGTACTGTGAAGGTTATACCATTTTGAGTTGTGTACCACCATACTCATCTTAATTTAGTAGTGCTGTTGATTTCATTGATCTTACAAGTACCTTTGGATGAGGTGAAATTGTGTAAGCTCTGTGGCATGTCTGATAACTATAATACTATAGTAGATATAAATGGATAGGTAGGAGTTCTAATCTGAATAGTGGTGTGTGTGTGTGTGTGTGTGTGTGTGTGTGTGTGTGTGTGTGTGTGTGTGTGTGTGTGTGTGTGTGTGTGTGTGTGTGTGTGTGTGTGTCATACATGGCAAGTGACCACCTCCTCATGCCATTACTTTATATGGTGTGGTGATGACATCTGCCTCACATGCAGCATGTGAAACCATTGTACAGGTCATAACAGTCCTCTGTACAGATGTGTCTGGAATATCTAAATGTTTGGAACCTATTAGTGCTCTGTCTACTTTAACAATGCCCATGTATGTGATATAGTTGTCAAATAGACCACAGTGAGTGTACTGACACATATGGCAGCATCAGGTATCATACCTGACTGAAGCAGCATACTGATACAACATCTGCTACGCTCACACTTCTCCAGGCTTGTAGGTGCAATACATGAGTCTAGATGCTTAGTTTTACATGTAAATTGTTCATGTCATGGGTCACATTAAAAGTTGGGAAAGGTGTGGACTGACATATTGTGGTCTCAATAATCAGTATATTTCAGAAACAAATGGCATCTTAACAGGTGTGTGTATACATTTTATATTTATAGCAGTAATGTTTCACACATGTCCCTACCTTAGTCAGTTTGTCCGATACATTTTGCTGATGTCTGTCCAGACATCTTGCACTAACAGGTTGTGAGGTACACTACAGGAATGTTACATTATCTTCAGATAGGCACCTGTGGTGACCACTGTGATGCAATACAATTAATCCCACCACAAGTGAACATGCACATAAAGCAATATGGCTATTAGTCATAGTTGTGTGCATGGTAACCTGCATGCCCTCCACATGCCTCGGGTATTGCCAAAGCACATCTGAACAATTCCATACCCACCAGCTTAAGGCTGCTGTCCCATATGCAGACCAGAGTGACTTATGTAACTGTTGGAGACGGGTATTGTCAACAGACTCACGTGGCCCTTGGAAAAGGATGGCTGCAGCATGACTGCACATTTACAGTATAACACCCAACATTACACAATTTGCTGTCCTTCACCATAGATTTGCACTTCTGTGCATTACAAATCCCCATTCACAACTGCAATCTGACCTAGCACATGCATGCAGATACTGTATAGATACAAGTATGTCTCATAAAGTAGTCTACTAATCCCCATTGGGATCTTACCTGCATGCTCCTTGTCCATTGTGTGCTTATCACCCACCTCCAGCAAGTGGGGCTTTGTACCCTGATGTTGTACTGTGATGAGTGGTCCAAGCTTGGCATGGAGCTCCTCATTTGGTGTCAGTGGGGCACTGCATGGTTGGGCTCCCACCTGTGGTTATAGGGTCCCTGGCCACAGCAGCAGCCCTTTGCCTGGCATGGCATATGAGGTTGGTGGAATGATGCTGCACCTGCTCATATGTATGTGTGTGCAGGCCCACCTAATTTACTCTGTGAACAGGGTCATCTCAAAGGGTGGTCCTCTCCCTCAGATGTTGCTGTCTTTGGCCAACAGTATTGTGTGGTTCTGTATTATGGCTTCCATTATCAGGTTGCATTCTGCTGGTGAAAAGGTCTCCTGCCAGTGATGTGACATTACACCTGGTAGACACTAACAGGGAAACACATCACAGGACCCCATACATTTGGTAACAGTATTTCCAGTACCTGCACATGTACCTTGAATACCAGTAGCCAACACTCACCTCACAACCATACCAGTAGTCACCACTCACAACCACAACATACCCCTATAATCTATCAGCACAGTATCAGCTTATATTGCACTCCTGGTCCTGATAAGTCATATTGCCCACAGTGAGGGCAAGTTGTTTGAATAATCCATCATTCCTCATTCAGATCTGTGTAAATGGATGACGTTAGCCATCTCTCATGCGGATGGTGTGTGGATGGTGCTGTGGCCTGGTGTGACTACAATGTGTAATGGAGCTGGGAGCACATGCCTGAGTTCATATAGGATGCAGACAAGGATGATATGATGCCCCACGGATACTTACATTTGTTGCCTTTCAGTAGGCAATATGTACCTGCTCACTGATTATGAGACGAGGTGTGTGGGTGCAGTACATATTCACCTATAATGATTCTGAGCCATGGCAGGATGTTTGCCCTAACCCTATCTGCATCAGATTGCCTGTAGCTACGTTGTGTGTGCATGTGATCTGATTGGCCACCATTACAGGTTGAGTTGGTATGTTGCCTCCGAGATTGCAGACATATGTGAAGATGGCCTTGTGATTGTCCCTGGTGGATGTCTCCAATAGTTGGCCTTACAGTAATCCACCTGTGACGTTATATGCTTGTTCAGACAATGCCGGACTTAATGTCAGGTTGATTCCTGCCCCTACTTTGCCCTGTACAGCCACTATAGGCATCAAGTCTGTGGTTTGTGTAATACTGCTGTCCAGCAAAGGGGATTACTCTACATTGGTGGAGGCAGGTATGACAAGTAAGGTATTTGCTGAGTCCATACAGCCATGTATGTGTTCAGTCAATTGTTTGTAGTGGGCATGGCCACAAAGGCATAACACAGTTGTACACCTTTCCAATTTATTCATGATAATCATGCTTGCTGTACTAACCATGGCTGTGTTAGGGCAATACAACAACCAATAGCTGTAGAAATATCACTCTTTTGGGTGCACAGTAACTAAGATTACACATGTGTACAACATGTACAGTTGTTTTAACTGATATTTTGCATCCCATGTCTGGTTTCATGAGGTGGACACATACACCTACTCATACCGACATAGGCATAGCTAATGCCTTACATACATGTCTGTTCTATGTCAGTATGGTACACTAAATGCACACTCTTGCAGCACAGTCATCCCTCTCAACCTGTTACAGCAGGACATCTGTCGGATGCCATACATACATGCGTGCAATGTGACAGAAATCAGTGACAGTGTCTCATTATTGCTGCAACATACTTGAGTCATTCAATAGCACAGTAGCCTTTGCACTGACAGGCATCCCCTGTAGGATGTCCAACAGTCATATGGCAGGAAGAGAGAGGAAAGGCTAGGAGGGTGGTATTGAGGGTAAGAACTATCAATGTTGGCAGTATGAGTGGTATAGGGAACGGGCTATCTGATATGATGGCCAGGGGATGGTTGATATATTGTGTGTGTGCAAGAGACCACATGGAATGGGATCATGGTTGGGTGTATGGTAGGCAGGTCAAAATTGTGCTATCAAGGTGTGGACTGGCGGTGGAAGGGGGTAGGCCTTCTGCTGAAGGAACAGTATGCCAAGATTGTTTTTGGAGGATGACATAAGTGTCTGTTCGAGTGATGTTTCTGAATCTGTAAGCTGATGGTCTAATGATGACTGTTGTTAGTGCATATGCTATGCAAGCTGGTTGTGCAATGGATGAGAAAATGAAATGTGACGTCCATTGGATGACGTGGTGATGACTGTACTCAAGGGTGACAGACTGGTCATTGCAGCAGATGTCAATGGGCATGTTGGTGAAGGGGACAAAGGGGATGGGGAACGAATAGGTATGTATGGTGTTAAAAGGAGTGGAGATGGTGAGATGGTAGTGGATTTTGCAAAATGATGGACATGGCTGTGGTGAATATGCACTATAACATGAGCGAGGAGCATAGGGTAACACACAAGAGTGGAGTAAGATGCACACAGGTGGAATATATCAAATGTAGGTGGGCCAGTTTGAAGGCGATCGGAGAATGTAAAGTGGTGACAGGTGCAGGTGTATTTAGGCAGCAGAGAATGTTAATATGTGAGATGATGTTGGTGATCGAGATGAGGAGGAGTGTGGGGGCAGCACCAAGGATCAAATGGTGTGAACTGGAAAAGTGTGCTTGTGAGTTGGAGTTCCGGGAAGAGTTGAGGCAGGCACTAGGTGGCAGAGACAATCTAACAAATATCTGATTAAGTACAGCAGAGTTGGTAAGGGAGACAGCTAGACAGGTGCTTGGGGTAACATGTGGCTAGAGGAAGCAGTGCAAGGACACCTGTGGGTGGACTGCGGAAGTACTAGATAGTATACAGAGACAGAGGTTGGGGAAGAAGGAGTGGGATTGTCAGAGAGATGAGGAAACTAAGCAGGAGTATGAGTAGATGATGTGCATGGCAAAGAGAGAGGTGGCAAAGGCTGAGGATGGGCATATGAACAGTTCTATGACAGATTGGACACTAAGGAGGGATGACAGGAATTGTACCGATTGGCTGGACAGATGCACTGAGCTAGGAAAGATGTGCAGCAGATAAGGGTGATAAAGGATGGTGAGGTATATGTACTCATAAGCGAGGAGTGTGTGTTGAGCACATGGACAGTGTACTTCGAGAGGCTGATGAATGAAGAGAATGAGACAGAGACAGTTGGATGATGTCGGTATGGTGAATCAGGAAGTGCAATGGCTTAATAAGGAGGATGTAAGGATAGCTATGGAGAGGATGAATACTCGCAAGCCTGGTGGTCCACATTACACACCTGTGGAAGCATGGGGTTGTTTACGGGGAATGGCAGTGATGTGTTAACCAGACTGTTTACTGATATCTTGGCAAGTTTAAGGATGCATGAGGAGTGGGGAGAAAGTGCTTGGGTACAGTGTTAAGAATGGGGTTGATGTGCAGAGCTGTGATAACTACAGAGGGATAACATTGACCAGTCACAGCATGACTGTATGGGTAAGAGTAGTGTTAGCTAGGTTATGCAGGGAGGTGAGGATTACTGGTCAGCAGTATGGTTTCATGCGTGGAAAGGGCACTACCAATGTAATGTTTGCTCTGAGACTGTTACTGGTGGAATACAAGGAAGGTCAGGAGTTGCTCTATGTCTCTCTGGACTTAAAGAAAGCATATGACAGGGTGCCTAGACAGGAGTTGTGGTATTGTATGATGAAGTCATGAGTGGAAGAGATATATGCAAGAGTGGCACAGTATATGTGCAAGGGTGGTGTGACAGCATTGAGGTCTGCATTGGGATTGATGGATGTGTTTAAGGTGGAGGTGGGATGACATCAGGGATCAGCTGTGAGCCCTTTCTAATTTGCAATGGTGATGGACAGGTTGACAGACAAGATCATATAGGAGTCCCCGTTGACTATGTTGTTTGCAGATGACATTGTGATCTGTATTGAGAGTAGGGATAGCTTTTAGAGACCCTGGAGAGATGGACATATGCTCTGGAGAGGAGATGAATGAAGGTCAGCAGCACTAGGACAGAATATCTGTGTGTGAATGAGAGGGAGGATACTGGGATTTTGAGGATGCATGGGGTACAGTTGGCAACGGTGGTTGTGTTCAAATGTTTGGGATCAACATTTCTGAGTAATGAGGACTATGGAGCACAGGTGAAGAAGAGAGTATAGGCAGGATGGTGAGGGTGGAGAAGAGTGTCAGGAGTAATATGTGGCAGAAGAGTACCATTAAATGTTTTATGTAAGGTCTACAAGAGGGTAATGAGACCACCTATGTTATATGGGTTGGAGACATTGGCATTGTCAAAAAGGCAGGAGTCAGAGGTGCACATGTCAGAGTTACAGATGTTATGATTTGCATTGGGTGTGACATGGGTGCACAGGTTTAGCAATGTGTATATGACAGGCTTAGGCCATGTTGGATGGCTATGAGACAATGTTGGAGAGGCTGCATTACATCAGTTTGGACATGTGCTGATGAGGGTTGCTGAGTATATTGGGAAAAGGATGGTAAGGATGTAGCTGCCAGGTAAGAGAAAAAGAGGAAGGCCTCAGATAAGGTTTCTGGATGTGGTGAGAGAGGACATGCAGGTGTTTGGTGTGAGAGAGATCAGGATTCAGAGGACAGGTAGAAATGGCAACAGATGATCCACTGTGGCAAACCCGAATGGGAAAAGCCAGAGGACAATGAAGGGGGGTGTTGTAATGTCAGTCTTCACAGATTTGGCAAGGATTTGGCAGACATAACAAAATTCTATGGCTAAATGACTACAAATATGAGGCACACATATGGTCAGTGTGCAGAACACTGGACAGTTGAATGGTATGAGTTCAGTATATAACATGCAGTTCAAAACACACATCTGCAGCAGTACTTTACTCTGCATATGCTCTGTATAGTTGTCTTGTATTTACAAGACAAAATGTGTATCATAGTTATATGCACAGGTAACATATGTATATTTACAACATCCCAGTAGTGACCTAGTCACTACAGACAGAGCCACTTGCTCTGGCCATCAGTGTTGTTCAGCAGTGCATCAGTACAGGAAGTCTTGTTGAGACATATGCTTTCAAACCCCTATTTTCCATTATTACAGACCACCTACTGCATTCAATTACATGCTTACTTGTTTCACATACCTTTTTTCTGGAATTTTCACAGATATATCCTTTTTTTTCTCAAACTACTTCAGCTTTGCACTGATGGACTGTCTATAACAGAGGTGGTTTTAATAGATGGCAGCTTGTCTTTTGTAGGTAATGCTCATGACCATGTGATGGCCTCCCCTCTCTCTTTCTTCAAAAGGCTGCTAAACAGATTGCATACCCTATATCTTTACTCATTAATAGGACTATCCAAGAAGGAACCATACCAGATATATGGAAAATCTCTCATATCATCCCACTACACAAAGGTGGAAACTCTATTGACTTTACTAACTTTAGACCTATTGCTCTTCTCTCTCCTCTTGCTAAGATTATGGAGAAATGCATTCATCAGCAACTCATACATTATCTCTCTTCTCACAACATAATTGCCAACTGACAACATGGCTTTAGGCCCCACCATAGCACCTCCACTGCCCTCCTTTCTTTCATAGATACTATCAACAACTATCGAAACTCCAACATCTTCTCATCTGCTCTATTTATTGACCTCTCCAAAGCTTTTGACATGGTGAACCACTCTTCCCTTATTAATATACTTAAATCCCTCTCATTTGATAACCTGGCTTTAAAATGGTTTACCTCCTATCTTAACAACAGACATCAAGCCGTCCTTTGGGACAATCATATCTCTTCTCTATTGCCTGTTTCAATTGGAGTTCTACAGGGCTCTATCCTAGGTCCACTTCTCTTCTCCCTATACATAAACGATCTCAACACAGTCATCCCTCAAGCTACCTGCATCCAATATGCTGACGACTCAACAATCATTTGCTCAGCATCCACCCCCACAGAACTACTGTCTCTAACTCAAACTACCTTTAACACTGTAGAAACTTGGTTTACTAGACGATACCTCCTCCTTAATGCTAAAAAAACAAAACTTCTCCTTTTCACTCCTACCACTCAAGCCTCCCCTTTAAACTTCAACATTTTGTCTAATGACACTACTGTTATTTCTCCTGACACAACAACTAAACTGCTAGGAATTACCATCGACAACAATCTGACTTTTGATCAACACATCAATAACACCATCAAAACTGTTAATAAAAAAATAGGATCATTATACCGTATCAAACCTTTTCTCACACCTTCTACCAGAGCTACTATTGCCCACTCCCATCTTATATCTACTCTCTTCTACGCCTCACCAATCTTCACTAACCTTAAGAAGGCCAACCTAAATAAACTTGCAACTTGTTATAATAGCATTGCCCGATTTGCCACCAGCAACCCTTTCAAAACACACCACTGTCACAACCTAAAACTCCTAGGCTGGCTTGAGCTACAAAACTGTCTTTTGATCTCACAACTTACCATTGCTCACAAGATACTCTATCAACCTTATAACACCCCTATACTTTCTCAACTCATAATCCCTTACAATAATCTTACCTCCCTTCGATCTTCTTCCAAACTCATGACTAAATCAGTAAAGTCCCATAACCTAGCTGGTGACTCTCTTTTCACTAATACTATAGGAAGGATATGGAATCAGCTACCCACTGATATCACTCTAACCTCCTCCTTACCTCTGTTCAAACAAAAAATCAAACTGTATTTCCAAAATCACTGGCTCTGTTCCTGTTGGACTCCTGACTAATTTCTTCTTTCCCCTCCACCACTAGAACTCTACACTTTAATTGGTAAATATACTTATTCCTACTTCTTATTGCCCTGTTACTATCCTCTCATGCTCTAACCTACTCCTCCTTTCTCTCTCCCCTGTCCTCTTATACACATTCTTACCCTTCTCCTCTCCAGACTAATTCTTCTTTCCCTCTTCCTCCTTTTTATTCCCTTCTTATCTCCTGTTTTACTTCTCTTCTTCTTATTTCTTTTGAAACCTTCTTGCTAATCCTAAATTTTCATAATGCTTTATACTGAACAACAATTTTTGTAATGCTTTTTACTGAACAACAATTTTTATTTATTTTTTTTTTTTATAGTATGTTCCTTAGATACTTCATGTATATTTATTTTTTGTTTATTCATGTTACTAAATGATAATTCACTTTGTACTTAATTATGTACTCTGTAAATTGTCCCATTGAAATATAGTATGAGTGGAGCTTTTCTCCTCGGGCCTCTACTGAAAATGGACATATATCCAGCTAGACTAGCCCGGTTAACAAATGTAAAATAAAAAAAAATAAAAATAAAATGGCCTGAGCATCAATTGGTGTTCCCCAGTTGCTGATTGAATGCAGAGCAGCTGTGTAGTTATTCCAATAGCCAGTGTCATGGCAACACACTCCAATAATTGAGTACTCCATGTATGCGTTGGCCCTTTCCCTTACCTGTGAGAAAGACATCCTGGAGGTGTGTGAGCTAATATCTCTTAGAACAGGACCTGTGGAGACAAGCCAACTAAATGGTGGAGAAGATTCAAGACTTAGGGGCAGAATGTGAGTATTGCTGTTATATGTTTTGAATAATGCTTGTTTAACAGGATTTATCTGAACATGCTACTTCTGCATGGGTTTCAGTCTGACAAAGTTCAGTGTCTGCATAGTTCTCAACTGTAGGGCCAGAGGTTTGCCTGTTATGTTTGGTCTGTTCCCCATACAGGTGATGTCCTTGGCAAATCAATATACTCTGGTGATTGCAATCAGTAAATGCTAACATCCATTTGTTTTTCAGACTTTATATCCCTCAGAAATTATATGTTACAACAAACCCTGTAACACCGGCAATTTTCTCAGTGTATAACAGCAATATTTCAAGTATGGCCATGTTTTGGGGCCTCTGTCCCAAATTATGTCAGGAATTGTACAGATGCCATACAGTAGGAGGTTGATAGTCAGGGCCTACCATTATTTTGTTCTGTCATGCCTGTTGAGGAGAAAGTGTAGACAACATGTGGGACTATGTCTATTCAAGGGGTTGGTGTATGGACAATGCTCATAGATGCCCTTGTAACATATTTTATGTGGTGGAGAGTAACAAGTGTTTTAAATCTAGGCTGTTAGAACATGTAAGACATATTACTGATGAAAAAGAAGACCGTTCTATGGCTATAGATTTTAATAATTCTCACCATGGGATTAGTAGTTATGAAAGAACATTTGTTATGTAGAGAATCACTTTAAATTCTTAAATGTGATACATTATCCCCTAGGGGCTTAAATGAGTAGTGTAATTGGAGGCTGTGTATATACATGCAATTAAGTGTATTGGGATACAAGGTACTGCTTTGGAAAAAGTCTGTTTCTCAGTTTGATCAAACAGTCATAAAAGAACAATTGTTATGTACAGAATCAATGTATGTTTTTAAATGTGATACTTTATCTCCTAGTGGTTGAATGAGGAATGTAATTGGAGGCTGTGTATTTAAATGTACTTAAGTGTTAATTGGGTCTTCTGATAAAGGCAAGTATTTATTGTAATGTTTCATTCCTTGAAGGTTTTGACAGAGACATCAGAGTAAAATGAACTTGTGTGATTTACTGGCTGTTTGTATTTTTGTTTACTAACTTCACTCATTGTAGTTGTTTTGCTAAGAAGTCACTGAACATCTTTGGCCATTGTGTATGGCCTATCATGATTTTGTTGCAGTGTACTGTTCACTTATTATTTGGACTGGGGGGGCTGATGTGAGTGTCATGGGTCCTTTTGTATCCACCTGTGCATGCTGCCCCAATTATGGGTGGTCCATCAGCAGCATATGTTTGTATGGGCATTTAGAGACATGTATGCACATATTATATACACACATATATATATATATATATATATATATATATATATATATATATATATATATATATATATATATATATATATATATATATATATATATATATATATATATATTTCTATATACATTCCATTGAAAATGTACTTTCGCAGAATAAAAAACAAAAACTAACTAAAACACACCCCCTACTTTAATATTCTCACTTTGAGATTGTACTACAGTGGAGAAAAGGGAATATTCCCTTACCCCTACTATACTATGAACTCAAGAAAACTTTTTTTAATTATACATCAACAGTATACGTTGATGTACAACCAAGGCAACATGCAAACTGCATGTTTTCCTTCTTATTTGGTTACTTTAGCGAAAGTGCATGTTCGACAAAATGCACTTTCGCTAAAGTAATTTTGACAAAGTACAGTTTGATGAACTGTACTGTCGATAAAATAACTAAGACCCATATATATATATATATATATATATATATATATATATATATGTATATATATATATATATATATATATATATATATACGTATGTATGTATGTGTATATATATATATATATATATATATATATATATATATATATATATATATGTGTGTGTGTGTGTGTATATATATATATATATATATATATATATATATATATATATATATATATATGTGTGTGTGTATATGTGTATATATATATATATATATATATATATATATATATATATATATATATATATATCAGTATTTCTTGGTAATATATCTATACATTGTTATACATATATATATGTATCTCCACACATATCTATCCCTCTATATATGTAAATATTTTTTTCATGTATTTATTTGCAGATAACAATCATTCCTCATTACACAGTGTGTCTTTCCTATTGTAAACTGACTGTACTGTGTGATATGTTGTAAAAAACATCCTAACATCTCACAGCTAAAATGGCCTAGTGGTAAATTGCTGTAACTATGGTGTATAATATCCTGGATTTAAGACTAAGTATGGCTGATTATTTTGTTGCTGCCAGAAGCTGGGTTGCTGGATACAAACTGATTAAGATACTTTTAAGCAGTTGTAAGCATGTTTGCATGAGTTTTTGTGGTGCTAAGCAGCGCTAGAACATGGTTAAACTGATAGGTGCTTAAACTGTGTAGGCTTCACTTACCGACACTTACCAGTGCACAAATATGCTTAGATGAGCTGACTGCTGGTTATCATTCACATTTAAGCAATGTGTACACCTGCTAAGCATAGCTCAGCCCTGGTAACCATTGCTCACATTCCAGTCTCATAAAATAACGGAGTAATGACATCATGTAATAAGTTTATTTAATGTCCTGTACATAACATGCTTTTATGTGCTCTCATTACAGTAGCTGGGGGTGTGACTATACTGTACAGGACACTTGGGTATACATGGGTAGTATCACATATTTTTTTATTATTTTTTATACATGGGTAGTATCACATGTTTTATGCAGTCACACTTGCATGTTACACCAGCTACAGTACACTGGTTGACGAATATGATTCCACACATATTGTATTATGAAATTAGTACTGTTGACACTGCTTTTCCATGTAAAATTAGATTGCCTGTTGTAGTACTCCAACCATGCACCTGTACATGCAGAACTGGGACTCTGTGTGCTACGCTATCTTATTCTTGGTGTTTCAACTGTATGTTGTTATGTATCTCCTATTGGATATGAATCTTCTTCTTCTTCTTTCGGCTTTTCCCGGTTAGGGGTCGCCACAGAGGATCACCTGTCTGCTCATGATTGGCAGTGGAGTTTTACGGTGCTGAGTTGCCAGCCCATCACCCAACCTTCTACAGAAGGCACACGCATGCACACACTCACACCTAGGGCCAATTTAGAGTGTCCAACCCACTTACAGCATGTCTTTGGGATGTGGGAGGAAACTGGAGCACCCGGAGGAAACCCACGTGACCACAGGGAGGACATGCAGACTCCACGCAGAAGGCACCCCAGCCGAGGATCGAACTGGAGAACCTCTTGCTGTGAGATGGCAATGCTAACCACTGCACCACCATGGCCACCCTCCCTATTGGATATTAATATGATATTATTATATTAACTGTACTATGTTGTTTGCCCATGTCATTGAGAACTGCTGTCATGTAGTAATGGCATACATTTAATTTGCAGACTTCTATCCTTCAGGACATTCATCCTAATGCATAACATGTTTGCCGTCCACTTCCTGTCTGTCCTTTGTGCAGATGTCCAGATGTCAGGTATTGCTAAGGCCATACAACTATGTAGGTGCCCACATAGTTTTGTGCGGTGGGCCTGGGCACTGCTGCTAGCTCCAACAAATGGGATGTCCTTCATGTGTGCCTTGGCCCTATTACTTGCCTGTGTGAGGGACATTACAGAGGTGTGGGAGGCTACAGAGTCACAGAAAGTAAGTGGGAATACTTTACAGGACAGGACATCTGGAGACAGCACAACAACATGGGGGATATATCTCCAGAATTGTGGATAGATTCTATGTCATCATCAGTGCTGTTATACACATGGTGGGTTGATAGGTTGACAGGGTTTGTGTGGACATGCATTTAGTGAGTGACTTCACGTCTGACAGTGATATGTGTCTGACATACCTCTCCACTCGCATGCTGTCCACAGACTGGCCACACATTTGCCTGTTATGTTTTGCCTCTTCCCAAGACAGTTGTTGTCCTTGGAAAATCAGTCAAGGATGCTGGGGAAAGCAGTCAGTAAATACTAAACTCCATTGCTATTACTGCCTTCATGTTCCTCATAAAGGATATGTCACAACAAACCCAGTAACATCAGCAACTATCTAAATTTCTGACACCAATATGTCCAATCTATGCCTGTCTTCATGCCTCTGTCC